>NW_023269175.1:0-3141 GCF_013103735.1 Etheostoma cragini
TACCTGTGTGTGTGTGTGTGTGTGTGTGTGTGTGTGTGTGTGTGTGTGTGTGTGTATCCCCATGCAGACTGAAGGAGGAAAACATTTAAAAAGAGACTCAGTCTTCAATTCTTCAAATCTTTGCCAGGTGTTAGCCAGCACCTTCCACATAATGCCAGTATTAAGCCAGACCTGTCTCTGCCAGGTATTAGCCAGCACCTTCCACACAATGCCAGTATAAAGCCAGACCTGTCTCTGCCAGGTATTAGCCAAGACCATTAAGTCTCCTGCCAACACAAACATAAGAGGTAGATTGGTCTGGGGTAACGACTGCACTCATAGGCGCAGATTTTGAGGGATGATCGAGACAGAGGTCCTCGCAACATAAATCCTTGTTGATTTCAAATATGACTTCAGCTCCAGAGACATGAACCACGGTGGAATTAACCGGTTTATTTAAAGTGCTCAAGTGTCAAGACCAGGTTTCCGGGGGGAACAGGTCCGGTGGTTTCCGGGAAGAAGTGAGTCTGTCAGCTCAATTCAATTTTATTTATATAGCGCCAAATCACAACAGCAGTTATCTCACTGCGCTTTAGAAGAGCAGGTCTAGACCGGGAAAGGGAAGAAGTTGAGTTAGTACATGCACTAGGACACAGAGGCAAGGAGAGACAGAAACCTGGATCAGAACCATGGCTCAGAGTGAGGGGGGGGGGGGGGGGGGGGGGGGGGGGGGGGAGAGACAGAGAAAGAGAGAGAGAGCGAGAGAGGAGAGAGAGAGAGAGCACAAGACTCCTGGAAAGGGAAGAAGTTGAGTTAGTAACATGCATTAATGGGATGAGGTTGCAGATGGAAAGAAGAAGGAGGAGAGAGGTGCTCAGTCAGAGGAATACACAAAACCGGCTAGTGGTGGGGTCCACTGGTGGTGGTTCTGGTCCAGTGGTGGTAGTTCTGGTCCTGTGGTGTAGGTTCTGGTCCTGCAGTGGTGGTTATAGTCACGTATTGGTGGTTCTGGTCCCATGGTGGTGGTTATGGACCCGTGGTGGGGGTTCGGCTCCGGTGGTGGTTCTGCTCCTGTGGTAGTGGTTCTAGTCCAGTGGGGGTGGTTCTGCTCCGGTGGTGGTGGTTCTGGTCCAGTGGCAGTGGTTCTGGTCCAGTGGTGGTGGTTCTGGTCCAGTGGCAGTGGTTCTAGTCCAGTGGGGGTGGTTCTGCTCCGGTGGTGGTGGTTCTGGTCCAGTGGCAGTGGTTCTGGTCCAGTGTTGGTGGTTCTGGTCCCATGGATGGCAGGAGTCAGATTCCATTGGCAGCTGAGGCACAAAAGAAAGGATCAAGACCCAAAAATACACAAACAACTCAACAGATAGCAAGGTTAGTCACGGGGGTCGTGACTATGATCTGATGCCGAGTGGAGGACTCACCCGGTACATAAAGTATATATAGTATATATACCATGTATAGTACATAAAGTATATATAGTATATATTCCATGAATAGTATATGTAGTATATGTGGTAGATGAGAGGCAGCTGGAACACTTACGTTCATGTACAATCTCATGATTGTACATGAACGTACTGCACGCTCCATTTGAGGACATGCAGTATTTTTAATGTCACATGTGAAATCTGTCTTAGACGATGTGTAACGAACGCAACACGTTGTTAGTGATGTTTACATTTTAGTAATAATCAGCGTCGGCAAATATAGATTGTGACATGTGACTCATGTTAAAACAAAAGGTCCTACATCAGATCAGCAGAAATAATAACTCCTGCCCCTGCATTTTAACATAGGGGGTGTATACTTATGCCCCCTGTATTTTAACATAGGGGGTGTATACTTATGCCCCTGTATTTTAACATAGGGGGTGTATACTTATGCCCCCTGTATTTTAACATAGGGGGGTGTATACTTATGCCCCTGTATTTTAACACAGTGGGTGTATACTTATGCCCCTTGTATTTATTTATTCATGAAATAATATTCATTCACAAGGATTTTTTTTTTTTTAATTCACATTTTTTTTACTTTTTTTAATTGCGTTTTACTTAATTTTTAACATTTTTTTGTCACTTTTTTGCCATTTAAAAAAAAATACATTTTATTTTTTAAGATTTTTTTTCCTGTTCTGTCAGATTTTTTCGGTCACTTTTTCATCATTTAAATAAAGAATGTTTTTTTTCTTTTTTTTACTGCATTTTTTTCAACATTGATAGTTCTGATTTACTAAGATTTTGGAAATCTGACCGAGGACAACGAGGTTAAATGTGTCAGGAATGCCGAAAAACACGTCAAATACAAAAAAAACTAGAGCTGGGCAGCAATTAAAATTTTTAATCGCGATTAATCGCATAATTTTCCCGATTATTGGGCGATTAATCGCAACATGAAATAAAGAATTCAAAAGTAGTGTATAGTTATAGTTAAATAATATCTATATAGTGCAATTTTTTTTTTAAATGTTCTGCCATATGAATAAAAGTGCCGTAACATTTGTTTTAAAAAACTTCCCAGCATTTATTTTATAAAGTAGAAGTTAAATATAATATTTAGTAAATTTAATATAATATTTCGTGAACATCTCAACTTAACCCTCTGAGCCCTTATGACATTTACTTATGCCAATAATCAACATAATAATGTCATATTTATTGATATTACACCCACAGCAACAGTCTAAAACAGTTCTCCTGTGTGCAAAAATAAACATAATAAACATTATAACTCATATAAAGCACATACTATTTACATTCCTTCCAAAAAGGCCCAAATATATAATATATAATATTAATATATATATGTGCCATATCTATAACTAGTGAGGCCATTATGCTCTATAAACCGGTAGATATCTATCTTGTGCCTTATAGCATCTTTGATCACGTCCTAGCCAGTGAGACTGGGAGGATTGTCCTCTTTCGGCCTCCATACTCTTCGGATGACGGTGTTTACTTCGCTAAACAGAGCAGACACGGAGCCGCGAGCTAGCGGCAGAAATGAGCCAAAACGCGATGAATTATGGACATAAAGTGGATCGATATGATATGTAACGGTTTGGATTTAAAGCTCAACGACCCCGAAAGAGGCTGAAAGTCCCGGTCTGGATAGAAAACCACCTGATGTATTCACCTGGTTCATCTGATGAGCAGGTGTGTGTGTGTGAGT
>NW_023269176.1:0-1265 GCF_013103735.1 Etheostoma cragini
GCCAGGCAGTGTCCCACATTGTCCCTCAGAAACATACCACTTGTCCCCCCTTGGGCTTATTAGCAGGTGGTCACCCTATATTGATGACGTAAACAATAATAAGGATAACAGTGAAATTATGTGAAAGTTGAGAACTAGATTAGGACTGGATTAAAGCTGATTCTGGTTTCCAACTTCACCCCAGGTGTGTCTGTTAAAACAGACGGAGACAACTTCTCTCTAGCTAAGTTTCCATCCACTTGTCAATTGAATTACAGAATCTGAAGTTTGGCCCCAAAAAAAAAAACTCATGCGAATAAAGCTGGTGAAAGTGTTGATGCTTCATTAAGACCAACGTGCAACCTAGCTAACATGTGAAGAACACACCAAAACCACTAGCTAACAGGTGAAGAACACACCAAAACCACTAGCTAACTTACTTTAAATGTGAAGAACTATAGACCAAAAACAGGCTTAAGTGAACTGACAACATGAGTTATACGACTTACAGTTCTCAAAGACGCACACACACAATCTCAGCTGGTTATCCTCCGGACAGCTTGTCTCCTTTTCATTTCTCTCACTTTTTTCTCCGTGTGGCGCGCGCACCCGCTCGCGGAGTGAGGCGCGTGTCCGCGTTATTTTCCGACATAACAACCTCTTGTACACGAAAAGTACGAGCGAAAGTAACGAGCCAATTTTGTAAAATGTAAGGAGTAGAAAGTACCGATATTTGGGTTAAAATGTAAGGAGTAGAAGTAAAAAGTCGCCACAAAAATTGTTAAAATATGTTCATTATGTCCTCAGTTGTATATTAGGTAATATGATGCTGTACTGTTCCATAATGTGTAAATGTTTATGCCACAAGGGAGCGCTATTGTGCAAGCTATAGAGGGCGCGTTTGCGTCATTGTTTGTCCCAGTTGTTCTGCCGTTGTTTTTAGTGAGAAGCTGTCTGACCGTGAGACTGATGTGTTCGCAGCTGAAAAATAAATATGCCAAGAACGGCTAAAAGATGATTCATCTCCATCGCCAACTTTTTCCTCCGAACACAACGTTTGCTGCAACAACAGTATAACATAACCCAACAGGTTATGGGCCCAGGAGTTGTTCGGAAGATAAGTTTGTCAGTTACCACCGTTTGGAAAGTCGCAACGGACCGCGTGCTAACGGACTACTAGCTAGCTAAGAAAAGAGCAAGCTAACATTGCGGAGCAACGAAGGACGTGCAGGTTGCCTCGACTGACATTCGACGGAGATGAGACTAAGTATGAGCTTTGGGAGACC
>NW_023269177.1:0-3407 GCF_013103735.1 Etheostoma cragini
ACAACATGAAGACAACATGAGGGCAACATGAAGACAACATGAGGGCAACATGAGGGCAACATGAGGACAACATGAGGGTTGAAGGGTACAGTAGGCCTAACAACCGTCCCAACCTGCGCCCTATATTCCAGCTGACCGGAGGAATGGACGTGAGGACGACACTGCAGGGGAAGAAGACAAAAAGAGGTGAGGACAGGGAACACAAGGAGACACATATACTGGACAATAAGCTATGAAATGGAGGTCCACCAGTAGGACTGAAGCAGCGATCAGGGGACGGGTGGAGGTGGAGCCGGGGTCGGTACTGTGGAGAGAGGGAGACACCAAACAGGGCAGGGACCAGGGACCAGGGCCCTGGACCACAGGAGACACAGACAAATAGTTAACAAAACAAAAACTCACGGCCAGCTGGACCCCCCCCCCCCACCCCCCCACCCCCCACCATCACATCAGGTCTGCCGTGCACCAGCTCTTAATTCTGCTGATGTAGTTTTAGAGCCGGGGGACTTCCTTCTTTTGACAGCTGATCTGTCTCTTTCCCTCTGAGGACATCCACGTCCCAGAAACACTTGTTACGTCCTTATGTCCCCCAGCAGTTTTCCTTGGATTAGGGTAGCACATTGATCATGGTTGCAGCTGTCAATGTGGTCCTGCTACGTCCTGCAGTGTCCTACTACGTCCTGCAGTGTCCTACTACGTCCTGCAGTGTCCTACTACGTCCTGCAGTGTCCTGCTACGTCCTGCAGTGTCCTACTACGTCCTGCAGTGTCCTACTCTATCGGTAAATTATAGAGAGGTCTAGACCTGGTCTATCTATAAAGTGTCCTGAGATAACTCTTGTTATGATTTGATACTTTAAATAAAATTGAATTGAATTAAATTCCTCGCCAGATATCTGCACTTAAATCTCCCACAAACCCAGAGATAAAAGCTTCTTTTATTTTCATGTAATGACTACTTTTTGAATACTTTCAGCTTATTCTGCATTCAGCTTTTGCAGTGACACAAAGACATCTTCACAAACTCCAGCAGTGAGTTGCTACATGGCAAACCCTCAATTTAACATGTCAAATATCTCTGAAAATTACATTTAATACTCGTGTAAATGTTCACGTTCTTTTATTTGACGCAGTTTGATCAGCGTCCACACGGCGGCGCTGTAGTCTTTCTATTCGGCTCCTCGTGTAGAAATATAACACATGGAGTTAATAATGATGAGTGTTTTCTACACAATGGGAAGCTGCTGTTTACAGAAACAGCAGTTTTCATTAAGAGTAGGAAAATAACAGTAATAATATGCCTGGGCACTAAAATCTGTAAAAGTGTAAAACTGGGAAAACGCTGCCAAACTGCTTTGACAAATATAACAATTCTTTTACGTATTTGTATATTGCCAGATACATATAATGAAAGACGACGTATTTAATGGATTACGAATTAACTGGGTGTACTTTACAATTCGGCTCACAGAGGAAATACAAAATATTACTTTTTATTGATAAAAATGTCACTTTTTTAGGCTGATTGTGACGCGCCCTCCCAACCGCTGCATAAGGGATCAATGGAAACGCGGGCAACGCGAGTCAATGCTAAAAGGTGAATTTCTTTTCAAAATTTGGTTTAATGTGTTTATATGCTATGCCGAATCAGAGGAGGGGTTCACCTTTTTAGAAAAACACATTCCTTTATCTTCTACATGACAAGTACGTGAAACGGATCGCGAGGAAACTTTAAATTGTAAGATTTGTCATTGAAGTTTTGTCACAAACAAACAAACAAAAACATGTTTAAAGCCTGATTTGTAAGTTGTAACAATCTCTTTCTGTACCCAAAAAACAAGCTTCAAATGTACTCATGAATGACTTATATAATAATAATATTTATTATTAGATTTGAAATTGTCATTTTTGAAAACATGGAAACGACTGACTGACAAGTTTATATTTTATTCATTTGTATGGTGCTTAGAATTATTTCCAATACGTAAAGTGATGTAAAATAACGCCTGTTTTGTAATTAAAAGCATTGAATAAATTTAAAAAAAACTTCCTTTTGCTGGAGGGCAAAGGCATGTCCCGCCCTACTCGGCCTCTGATTGGCTAATTCTCGTTACCTTCGTTGGTTAGATTGGTTAGTTTCAGAGAGCACCAGGGTGAGCCAATCACAGGCAGAGAAGGGCAGAGTAGGGCGGGACATTCCATCGTCATCCGAGAACGCAAAAATTGGCTGGGGCTCAGCGGACCGTGAACGCGTCTTGCTAATATCACATCAATACTACACTACCCACAGCCCCCCGCGTTGAGCGGTGTGGTAGGAAATCCTCTTGCGGCGGATTATAGTAATCCGACAGAGCGTCTGGACGACACCTCGGATCACGACAGAGAAGCGGAGCCCAGCAGCGGCCTGTGACAGAAGCCCCGCGGCCAAGAATACGGGGATAAAGTTATGATCTGACCGACTGCTCCTGAAGGCATCATTGGCGGTGCCTGGGCCGTTTCCTGGAGCAGTCGATCCGTCTGACAGACACTGACAGCGGCTTGGCCGGCAGCACTGCACCGCGGAGCAGAAAAGGACAAAGAAAAGCTTTAACTTGTCAGTTAAAGAGCCTCCTCCCTTTCTACCCATTCCCCCCCCCTGTTAGGTTTAACTCAGCTCGGCTCGGCTCGGCTCGGCTCGGTCGACCCTGTCCGCGGAGAGAAGCTGTCGCGAGCCGCTGCCGTTGCTAACTCCGCTAGCGCGGCTAGCTAGCTCACTCCAGCTCCCGGGAAGGAATTCATCAAATTTAGGAGCAATTTAGCACATTTTTCAAACGTGTGACCCAACAAGGAGGGAGAATGGCGGCGAAGGAGCAACCCAAACTCTCCACCACTGAGCGACCTATTAAAGGTATGTGACATTTAACGTTATTCCTTCACGGTTTCTTCTCCTTTGGTGCAGGAAGTTAACGGCTGTCAGAGTTAGCTTAGCGTGCTAAATGTGAGCCGCTTAATGACAGCCGTTAACACTTCAGTATTCATGTATATATATGTGTGTGTGTGTGTGTGTGTGTGTGTGTGTGTGTGTGTGTACCCTGGTGCTTACTACCGGCCTCCCCACCATCGAAGGGAGGGATGAGGCAGCCCGGTAAATCAAGCCAAGTGGCAGCTAATGAGTTAGCTTCTTTAGCTTTAGCTGTCCACACTGCCAGATGTCAGTTATGGCTTCTGACATCCAACTGCGCGTTCACGACACCACGGCTGCACACCTGTGTGTGTGTGTGTGTGTGTTTTCTATCTCTCTCTCTCCCTCTTTCTCTGTGTAAAACCCCTTAAATTTCTCTTTTATACACGTTATTAAGACAAGATAAGAGTTACGTGCAGAACGTGGTGTGTGTGTGTGTGTGTGTGTGTGTGTGTGTGTGTGTGTGT
>NW_023269178.1:0-2097 GCF_013103735.1 Etheostoma cragini
AAAAAAAGTCATAGTACAGTATGTCGAAAAACAGTCATAGTATGTTGAAAAAGGTCATAGTATAGTATGTCGAAAAAATTGTACCGTATGTCAAAAAAAGTCATAGTATAGTATGCCGAAAAAGAGTTATAGGATAGTTTGTCGAAAAAATTATAAAAAATTCATAGCATAATATGCTATGAAAGGTTATAGTATGTCAAAAAGTCATAGTATAATATGTCGAAAAAAAGTCATAGTATAGTATGCCGAAAAAGACTTATAGGATAGTTTGTCGAAAAAATTATAAAGAATTCCTAGCATAATATGCTATGAAAGGTTATGGTATAGTATGTCGAAAAAGTCATAGTATAATATGTCGAAAAACGTCCTAGTATAATATGTCGAAAAAAGTCATAGTATAGTATGTCAAAAAAAAGTCACAGTATAATATGTCGAAAAACGTCATAGTATAATATGTCGAAAAAAGTCATAGTATAGTATGTCGAAAAATGTCTTAGTATATTATGTCGAAAAACGTCATAGTATGGTATGTCGAAAAACGTCATAGTATAATATGTCGAAAAATGTCCTAGTATAATATGTCGAAAAAAATCACAGTATAGTATGTCAAAAAAAGTCATAGTATAGTATGTCGAAAAATGTCATAGTATGGTATGTGGAAAAACTTCATAGTATAATATGTCGAAAAAAGTCATTGTATAATATGTCGAAAAACGTCCTAGTATAATACGTCGAAAAAAGTCATAGTATAGTATGTCAAAAAAAGTCATAGTATAGTATGTCAAAAAAGTCATAGTATAATATGTCGAAAAAAAGTCATAGTATAGTATGCCGAAAAAGACTTATAGGATAGTTTGTCGAAAAAATTATAAAGAATTCCTAGCATAATATGCTATGAAAGGTTATGGTATAATATGTCGAAAAAGTCATAGTATAATATGTCGAAAAAAGTCATTGTATAATATGTCGAAAAAAGTCATAGTATAGTATGTTGAAAAAAAGTCACAGTATAGTATGTCCAAAAAAAGTCATAGTATAGTATGTCGAAAAACAGTCATAGTATGGTATTTCGAAAAACGTCCTAGTATAATAGGTCGAAAAATGTCCTAGTATAATGTGTCGAAAAAAGTTACAATATAGTATGTAAAAAAAAAAAAGTCATAGTACAGTATGGCGAAAAATAGTCATAGTATAGTATGTTGAAAAATGTATGTCGAAAAAAGTCATAGTATAGTATGTCGAAAAATGTCATAGTATAGTTTGTCGAAAAACGTCATAATATGTTGAAAAAAGTCATAGTATAGTATGTCGAAAACGTCCTAGTATAATATGTCGAAAAACAGTCATAGTATGGTATGTCCAAAAAAGTCATAGTATAGCATGTTGAAAAACGTTGTCTGCGGAAAAAATAGTATATTATGTTGAAAAAAGTCCTAGTATAGTATGTCGAAAAACGTCATAGTATAATTTGTCAAAAAAAGTCCTAGTATAGTATGTCAAAAAACATCATAGTATAGTATGTCAAAAAATATAGTATAATATGTCGAAAAACGTCCTATTATAATATGTCAAAAAACATAGTATAATATGTCGAAAAACGTCCTATTATAATATGTCAAAAAAAGTCACAGTAAAGTATGTCAAAAAATAGTCACAGTATAGCATGTCGAAAAAGGTCATAGTATAATCTGTCGAAAAAAGTCTTAATATCGTATGTCGAAAAACGTCATAGTATAGTATGTCGAAAAACGTCATAGTATAGTATGTCGAAAAAAGTCATAGTATAGTATGTCGAAAAAAGTAATAGTATAGTATGTAGAAAAGCGTCATAGTATAGTATGCCGAAAAAGATTTATAGGATAGTTTGTCAAAAAAATTATAAAGAATTCCTAGCATAATATGCTATGAAAGGTTATGGTATAGTATGACAAAAAGGCATAGTATAATATGTCGAAAAAAGTCATTGTATAATATGTCAAAAAACGTCCTAGTATAATATGTCGAAAAAAGTCATAGTACAGTATGTCCAAAAAAAGTCATAGTATAGTATGTCGAAAAACAGTCATAGTATGGTATGTCGAAAAACGTCCTAGTATA
>NW_023269179.1:0-1320 GCF_013103735.1 Etheostoma cragini
TATGCTGCTCTATACACGCTAAAAGTAGTGATTATTTACATGGAGTCTGGTGGGTTTGGTGATGGTGATTTCTGTTTCGTGTTAAACTAAAAGGATCTAACTTTTTAACTAAAAGGCCAAAAGCTAGGGTTGTGCTTGTGTGTGTGTGTGTGTCTCTGAGTGTGTGTCTGTGTGTCTGTCTATATGTGTGTGTGTCCCTTTGTGTGTGTGTGTTAGCTGAGTAAATAGACGTGCGGTTCTTTTCAGATTTTCATGGCGTGTTGTCCACTTTTTGTGTTTGTACTGTGTTTAAACATTAACCGAGTCGTTTGATTGGCTCGGAGCATGTAGAGGTGAGCGAGCAGCACTTCACTCTGAACGCCTCGCGGTGCGTTCACTGTCTCACTCACAGCTTACTAACTAACCCTCTCAGACTCACTTCACACACATGTGCGTGTGTGTGTATGTTATTGCATTCATGTGTGTATGAGTGTGTGTGTATTTGTGGGTGGGTGTGTTTGTGTGTAAGCATGTTTGTGTGTGTGTGTGTGTGTTAATGTGTGCATGTGCATGTTAATGTGTGCGTGTGTGCATGTTAGTGTGTGTGTGAGTGTGTGTGTGTGTGTATGTGTGTGTGTGTGTGTGTGAGAGTGTGTGTGTGTGCGTGTGTGTGTGTAAACAACAATGACCGAGGTAAAACACTGACTTTTACTTCCACTATTCTGCGTCCAGGGTGACGTGTCACATCGGTCCATCGATGACCCGTGAGGATGGAGCTCTCAGCTGATTGGTCCGTCAGTAACACGTGACGAGGTAGCTCTCAGTTGATTGGTCAAATCAAACAGACAAACAGGAAGTCACTCAGAGAACAAAAGATTCTGCTGAAATAGGAAGCTGTGCATTGGGATGACACAACATTTTAAGTGAGTCTCTGTCTGTGTGTGTGTATTTCCTTGTGTGTGTCTTTATGTGTGTGTGTCTTTATGTGTGTGTGTGCGTGTGTGTGTGTGTGAGTGTGTGTGGAGCAGAGTTCACTTGTTGAGTTTACACAGGGAGAGTTCCCCCCCCCCAATAGCCCTCCCCCCCACCCCCCCCTCCACCCTCAAAGTCAACGGTCAAAGTCCTTCAGTCAGAGGAGCGTCTGCTCACTGTTTGCTCAGGGCCAACACCGGGGCAGATAGGGGCCCCGGGGCAGAGATCTGAGGAGTAGGTAACCATAGTCCTCACCATACAGCCGCAGGTTAGAGCGCCAACACAGAGTACAGTGGAGATATGCTGCTCTATACATGCTAAAAGTAGTGATTATTTACATGGAGTCTGGTGGAGATATGCTGCTCTATA
>NW_023269180.1:0-578 GCF_013103735.1 Etheostoma cragini
TCATTCCCCCTGCTCTGGCGTTTCCCCGTCTCATTCCCCCTGCTCCCCCTACAACTTGTCCTCTCTCACAGAAGTGAACATGACCTGTCAATCAAACATTTAGGTGTGCCCCAGGGCTCAACACTGGGACCCCTTCTGTTTTCCATTCATGTTAATATTTTACCATTCATTTTCAATAACTAATAATTATTATATTATATTACATTACATTATATTATATTATATTATATTATATTATATTATATTATATTATATTATATTATATTATATTATATTACTGTATGAACAGCTGGGAAATAGAGACTGAGAACGATGAATAAATAATAAATAATAAGTGGAACCAGTAATCTGCATAGTTGGTTTCAGGCGATGATGAAACCTTTTTTCTGAACTATTGTGTTGTCGAGTCGAGGTTGAGCAACACGCGGTTTGGATGGAACCGGATCAGAACCTGACCCTGATCCAGAACCTCCTCCCTCCCGTGGAACCCGAGCGTGAACCTCTGGACGAGTGATTTAAAACCTCCTCCAGCTCCGAGCCCAGTTGGCCGGGGTCCGGTGTCATTGTGAGGGCCGGGG
>NW_023269180.1:588-1661 GCF_013103735.1 Etheostoma cragini
GGGGTTCCTGTGTGGGATGACTTACAGTCCCCCCTTCAGCACGGAGTGCTGCTTTATTGCCACACACACACACACACACACACATACAAACACAGACACACACACATATACATACATTCTCACACATACACTCTCACTCTCACATGCACACACACACATACACACACACACATACAAACACAGACACACACACATACAGACATGCATACACACAGACACACACACTCTCCCACACACACGCACAGACACACACACACAGACACATACACACACACTCACAGACATGCACACACACAGACACACATACACACACACTCTCACACAGACACACACAGACACACACTCTTACACTCACATGCACACACACGCACAGACATGCAGACACACACACACTCTCACACACACACACATACTCACAAAATCTCTCTCGAACACACACGCATTCTCACACACACACACAAACACAAACACACACACACCCAGCAGCCTATAACTGGGCATGCAGTCGTGTCCCAATGACATCATCAGCTGACAGGAAACAGTTTGATTCTTTAAGAGCGCAGATGTACTGCGATCATGAAGTGACATCATAACTCCTCGCCCAAACCAAACACACCTGCACGCTGATTAAAAAATATTTCAAGTATTCGTGAAGCCAAAACGTCAACGAGCCCAAAAGTAGGAAAACTAGATAATTCCCTAAATTTAATAATTTGAGAACTTTCTACTTTGTTTTTACAACAATTCCAGAGAAGCGGCCATTGTTCCCACAACGCCTAAAATACAGAGTTTACAAAATAAAAGCATGCAATTAAACTGAGAATTCAAGACAAGGTTACGATGTATATATACACATATATATATATATATATACTACAAATATATCATACATACACACATATATCATATATATACACACATATATCACACACATACACACATATATCACACACATACACACATATACACACATATACACACATATAACAATGAAAATAAAACTCCCAGAGATGCGATGACGGTGATAAGGAGAGATACTCTGGGAGACTGTGTGTTGATGAGTATATATATAT
>NW_023269181.1:0-3191 GCF_013103735.1 Etheostoma cragini
AGGAGGAGGAGGAGGAGGAAGAGGAGGATCCAATGCTGAGGCAGAGGAATGTTGGTGGCGATGATGCCGGTGGTGGTGGTGGTGGTGGTGGTGTTTGTGAGGCGGCCGCTCCTTCCTTTTGTGGCTTTTTGACGGGCTAATGCTACTACTGCTGCTGCTGCTACTTCGTCCTCCCTCTGCTCCCTTGTCCCCGACGTCCTCCCCGACTTCCTGTCCTCGGCCTCGTCCGTCTCCGGCTGCTATTCCCGATTTCTCCTTGTGCTTCCGGCCTTTGTGCGCCTTGTGTCCGTGCGGTTGGCCCTCGTCTGAAGCAGGCGGCTGCTTCTGGGTCTGTGATTGGCTCTTCTCAGACGGCGCGGGCTGAGGCTCCGAGGTCGGAGCTTCCTTCGCCTTACCCGGCTCCGCCTCCGCGGCCACGCGTCTTTCGGTCTTGGTTGTCGTGGCGGGCGGGGTCGGAGCGACCTCCCTCTCCTCCACGGTCTCTCTCGTTTTGCGTTTCTTGATCGGCAGGGCGGTTTCCTGGACAACCAGCTTGGCGGACGACTCCTTGGCCGCTCGCCGCTTGGCTTCGGCGGCCAAGATGGCGGCCGCGGCGTAGCTGGCGGCCGTCGAGCCGCCGGAGGTCGATGGAGCGGAGGTGGGTGCCGTGGCAACCGGTGACGCTGCAGAGGCCGAGGCTGGTTTCCTGCCCCGTTTCTTAGGGGTGGTCTGAGGCGGGGCCGGGAGTTCCTGTTCGGATTTCCTCTTTCTCCCGGGACGGGACTTGGGGACAGGAGACGCCACCTGCAACAAGTAGCATTAGCATTAGCATTAGCTTTAACAATAGACTTCCAACCCTTGTGTTGTCTTCCCATCAAAATAAGACACCCGCACTTTTATCGATGTTTTTAACTTTTTCTGACATTTTAGTCTCTTTTTTCAACACTTTTGACGCTTTTTTTCAATGTTTGTCCCTATTTTGACATTTTCAACACTACGTTACAGTAACTTATTAACTTTAGTTTTACAGTTACTTTTAGAATTTATGATCAATAAACCTCATTTATAGGAAATTTTACCTACCTATGTTTGAGTTAGAAAAGCAGAAATTAGGAATTATTGAGACTAAAATTAGGAAGGAATTGATGTTGATGATAATCACAGACTGGAATATGTCAACTTTTACTCAATACTATTTCAAAAACACTTCCATTTGTTTTACAATGCTATAAAATTGAATAAGACGCCCCAAAATTAATGAAAGTAGAGATTTGTACTCGGCAAAGAGCTTTGGGTGGAATCAATCATGTTATTTTGGGGAATTAAAAGAACATTGATATAGGACACCATGAGGACAACATGGGGACAACATGAGGACAACATGAAGACAACATGAGGACAACATGAGGGCAACATGAAGACATCATGGAGACAACATGAGGACAACATGAAGACAACATGAGGACAAGATGAGAGCAACATGAGGACAACATGAAGTCAACATGAGGACAACATGAGGACAACATTGGGACAACATGAGGACAACATGAAGACAACATGAGGACAACATGGGGACAACATGAAGACAACATGAAGACACCATGAGGACAACATGAGGACAACATGAGGACAACATGAAGTCAACATGAGGACAACATGAGGACAACATGAAGACAACATGAGGGCAACATGAAGACAACATGAGGGCAACATGAAGACAACATGAAGACAACATGAGGACAAGATGAGAGCAACATGAGGACAACATGAAGACAACATGAGGACAACATGAAGTCAACATGAGGACAACATGAGGACAACATGGGGACAAAATGAAGACAACATGAGGACAACATGAAGACAACATGAGGGCAACATGAAGACAACATGGGGACAACATGAGGACAACATGAAGACACCATGAGGACAACATGAGGACAACATGAAGTCAACATGAGGACAACATGAGGACAACATGAAGACAACATGAGGGCAACATGAAGACAACATGAGGGCAACATGAAGACAACATGAAGACAACATGAGGACAAGATAAGAGCAACATGAGGACAACATGAAGACAACATGAGGACAACATGAAGTCAACATGAGGACAACATGAGGACAACATGGGGACAAAATGAAGACAACATGAGGACAACATGAAGACAACATGAGGGCAACATGAAGACAACATGAGGACAACATGGGGACAACATGAGGACAACATGAAGACAAAATGAAGACAACATGAGGACAACATGAAGACAACATGAGGGCAACATGAAGACAAAATGAAGACAAAATGAAGACAACATAAGGACAACATGAAGACAACATGAGGGCAACATGAAGACAACATAAAGACAGCATGAAGACAACATGAGGGCAACATGAAGACAACATGAGGGCAACATGAGGACAACATGGGGACAACATCAGGACAACATGAAGTCAACATGAGGACAACATGAAGACAACATGAAGACAAAATGAAGACAACATCAGGACAACATGAAGACAACATGAAGACAAAATGAAGACAACATGAGGACAACATGAAGTCAACATGAAGACAACATGAAGACAAAATGAAGACAACATGAAGACAACATGAGGGCAACATGAGGACAACATGAGGACAACATGAAGACAACATCAGGACAACATGAGGACGACATGAAGACAACATGAGGACGACATGAAGACAACATCAGGACAACATGAGGACGACATGAAGACAACATGAGGACGACATAAGGGGTAAAAAACATTAGAAATAATAAAAAGTCTTGTCCTTCAGGGCCACCCATGGGACCTCCCAGAGGTGGGTGGTCCTTGGGACCGAGAGATAGCCACGTAGCTTTATCGGGCTGAAGAGGTGCCGGTTCCCCTCCTGGGCACTGCCAAGGTGCTCTTGAGCAAGGCACCAAACCCCCAGCTGCTCGAGGTGCCTTTCCATGGCCAGCCCCCCCGACATCTCTCCATTGGTGCATGTCTAGGACCTGGACTACAGACCGGCTGACGGTACCTTAGTGGAGGCGGGGCCGGGGGAGGACTCTGCCTTGCCAAAGGGCATCTTGACCAGCAGTTTGCCCGGAGTCTTCTCAACCACACGTTTCATGGCCACGCCCTCGGTGGCCTGCTGCATCTTTCCACTGCCTACACACACACACACACACACACACACACACACACACACACACACACAC
>NW_023269182.1:0-2340 GCF_013103735.1 Etheostoma cragini
ACACACACACACACACACACACACACACACACACACACACACACACACACACAGTGTAATTAGGTAGGGCCCTGATGGCCCAGTGGTGAACTGAACAAACCCCTGAATACCCGCACTGGGAACAGTTGAACACCATAATACATGGGAAGAGGGCGGGAACAAACACACACACACACACACACACACACACACACACCGACACACACACACACGCGTTAATTAAGTGGCAGCCTGCTGTGCGTGAAGGGAACAAGGCGGCGGACGGCCGCGGTGGGAGTGTACATCGGACCAGCAGCCATTAGGATTGTTGGAGCTAGATCCTGCTCCATCTCAGGGTTCAGTCACTTAGTAATAATAAAAATCTCAGATGTTGATATGTGAATCCATTTTATTACACAGGATATCCTAGAGACAAATACAGGGTCAACCTAACATGGCTCTCCCCCAAATTTGTCTGCCTCTCTGGCTCCTACACCCCTAGATTTATCTTAAAAAAGGGTGGGGGGGGGTCTTCAGACCACAGGGATGTCTTTGTGTGCTTATCCGTTGTCTTTTCAGTTGGAATGTGACTTAAGGTTTATGACTCTAAGTTTAGGAAAAAGTCAGTGGGGGTAAGAGGTTGAAACCAGACTCAGGGAGCATCCCTAACAATCAATACTACTTCTGACACATTTAGGAGAGCTGGATTATAACAAAATGGAGCAGAACATCTTGTATTATAAAACAGAAGTATTGCAAAATACTTAATGTAACAAACAACGAACTATGTACTTATAACAACAAACTTAATGCATGACCAACATGTCTTCATTTATGTCGAAATAATGCTTTTACCTTTTAGCTTGAATGTATAATGCAAATAACACACAATGTTTAAGCACATATAACATTTTAAATCACGACAGCCACGGCGGCTCCGCTCGGCCACGGCTACGCTCGGCCACGGCGCCGTTCGGCCACGGCTACGCTCGGCCACGGCGGCTACGCTCGGCCACGGCGGTCCGCTCGGCCACGGCGGTCCGCTCGGCCACGGCGGCTACGCTCGGCCACGGCTACGCTCGGCCACGGCGCCGCTCGTCCACGGCTACGCTCGGCCACGGCGGTCCGCTCGGCCACGGCGGTCCGCTCGGCCACGGCGGCTACGCTCGGCCACGGCGCCGCTCGGCCACGGCGGTCCGCTCGGCCACGGCGGTCCGCTCGGCCACGGCTACGCTCGGCCACGCCGTGGCCGAGCGTAGCCGCCGTGGCCGAGCGTACGAAATCAGCAGCTTGTTGCAAATGTTAACAAAATGTTTTGAAATTACTCTGACTGTTTTCTTTATGGCATCTGAAAGTAAAGTAGGTAAAGAAGGTCCTATTTCCAGTCAGTCCCCAATAAAATGGCAAAAAGCGTCAACAAGAAAAGAAAAACATTGAAAAAGTAAAGAAGAAATGCCAAACAAGTTCCAAAAAGAGTTGAAAAACGCATCAAAAACACCAAAAGTGCAATAAAGTTCCAAAAGCTCAGAACAACTACCATGGTAACCATGCTGCTCATTAACTATGCACCAATCACATCGGTGTATCTGATGTTGGGCGGGGCCAGAGGCAAGTTGCACCAATCACATCGGTGTATCTGATGTTGGGCGGGGCCAGAGGCAAGTTGCACCAATTACATTGTGTCTCTGATGTAGGCGGGGCCAGAGGCCAGCTGCACCAATCACATTGGTGTATCTGATGTAGGCGGGGCCAGAGGCCAGCTGAACAGATGACAACAATCTAATCTACCAGTTACATTGGTCCGCTGGTTGCTAAGCGTACGGGGCTCTGGATACGTCACCCATTGTGTTGTTGTGATTGGTCGCAGTGTTATCCAATTGCGTAGCAGTGAGATTTCAAATGCACGCTTGGTGCCGCCCCTCAGGACGCGCGACTTTCACTACTCAACGTCAGACCCTTATCCTTTTGGATTTGGGTCTGGATTTCCAGGGAACCGAAAAAGCGCAAGAGAATCCACTGATCTGGATTCTGGGTCCCAGAAGGTCCTCAGCGGTCTCGTCCGGGTATCTGGAGACTCTGAAGCAGACGAGCGCTGCTCTCCTCGGTGTTACTCTGCTGTTAATTTGTCCGGACCGTACCACGAGACGGAGTGAGCTGCAGGAGTTTAGTGTGAAGCTGTTACTCGTTAATTTAACAGACACAGAGGTGAGCGAGGCCACATGTCTCCATTACTCTCTGTCACACTGTCACCACGCATAATAACGGCACTGCAGGGCTCACAGTCGTGTGTGTGTGTGAGTGTGTGTGTGTGTGTGTGTGTGTGTGTGTGTGTGTGTGTGTGTGTGTGTGTGTGTGTGTGTG
>NW_023269183.1:0-5051 GCF_013103735.1 Etheostoma cragini
GATAGATAGATAGATAGATAGATAGATAGATAGATAGATAGAGAGATAGATAGATAGATAGAGAGATAGATAGATAGAGAGATAGATAGAGAG
This sequence comes from Etheostoma cragini, assembly GCF_013103735.1. NCBI lineage: Eukaryota > Metazoa > Chordata > Actinopteri > Perciformes > Percidae > Etheostoma > Etheostoma cragini. The sequence goes on from NW_023269183.1 coordinate 94, forward strand.
ATAGATAGATAGATAGATAGATAGAGAGATAGATAGAGAGATAGATAGATAGATAGATAGATGGATAGATAGATAGAGAGATAGATAGAGAGATAGATAGATAGATAGAGAGATAGATAAAGAGATAGATAGATAGATAGATAGATAGATAGATGGATATATAGATAGATAGATAGAGAGATAGATAGATAGAGATATAGAGAGATAGATAGAGATATAGAGATATAGATAGATAGATAGAGAGATAGATAGAGAGATAGAGAGATAGAGAGATAGATAGATAAATAGATAGATAGATAGATAGATAGATAGATAGAGAGATAGATAGATAGATAGATAGATAGATAGATAGATAGAGATTTAGAGAGATAGATAGATACATGATTCATCCTTATAGAAATTTTAGGCATCCAGTAGGAAGACAACCATAACATAAAAAACACATAAACACACATCATAGACATACATATGTCACATAAACACATATTTATATCACATAATGTATATAAACAGACATATCACATATACATACATATATCAAACACATATGCATACATATCTCAGAATAAAAATGAATCCCAGACATGGCCATGATGAGGTGAGACTCTGTAGAGGGTGTGACGGGGAAATGTCCTTCAGCCTGTTCTCATTCACCCTATAAGGCCACGAAACTACAGCACTGATATGTGTTGGACGTAGAGAGGGAGGAGGGGGAGGAGGGAGGGAGGAGAGAGGGAGGAGAGAGGGAGGAGAGAGGGAGGAGAGAGGGAGGAGAGAGGGAGGAGAGAGGGAGGGAGGAATCATCCCATCCCTCTCCTCCCTCTCTCCTCCCTCCCTGATGTGTTCAGTAGAGGGCTAGGGCACCATTAACACACAGTGTGTGGTCCTGGAGGAGGTGAAGGGGGATGATGGGTAAATGCCACCGTCCAATCACATGGAGTGTTGCACTGTACTTACCTCCAAGTTCTGAGTGACTGACGGAGAGATATAGTTACCTTGGCCACATGCTGCGTGGGGGGGGGAGACACACCGGTTGAGTTCATATTGCACTTAATTTCTTTGAAAAGTTATTACACATTTGTTCTGTAAAAACTAAAACAAGGAGATTATAAAAGGTGTATTTAGTATTTTTTTTAATACCTATGTTATGGAGAAAGAAAAGGACATGACAAGGCGACAAAAAGGAGATGAAAAGACAACAAAAAGGAGATGAAAAGACAACAAAAAGGAGATGAAAAGGTGACAAAAAGGAGATGAAAAGGTGACAAAAAGGAGATGAAAAAAGACAAAAAGGAAATGAAAATGCAACAAAAAGGCGATAAAAAGGTGGCAAACAGGAGATGAAAAGGTGACAAAAAGGAGATGAAAAGGTGACAAAAAGGAGATGAAAAGGTGATAAAAAGGAGATGAAAAAAGACAAAAAGGAGATGAAAATGCAACAAAAAGGCGATGAAAAGGTGACAAACAGGAGATGAAAAGGTGACAAAAAGGAGATGAAAAGACAACAAAAAGAAGATGAAAAGGTGACAAAATGGAGATGAAAAGGTGACAAAAAGGAAATGAAAAAAGACAAAAAGGAGATGAAAAGGTGACAAAAAGGAGATGAAAAGGCGACAAAAAGGAGATGAAAAGACAACAAAAAGGAAATGAAAAGCTGACAAAAAGGAGATGAAAAGGTGACAAAAAGGAGATGAAAAGGTGACAAAAAGGAGATGAAAAGACAACAAAAAGGAAATGAAAAGACAACAAAAAGGCGACAAAAAGGAGATGAAAAGGTTACAAAAAGGAGATGAAAAGGTAACAAAAAGGAGATGAAAAGACCACAAAAAGGAGATGAAAAGGTGACAAAAAGGAGATGAAAAAAGACAAAAAGAAGATGAAAAGGTGACAAAAAGGAGATGAAAATGTAACAAAAAGGAGATGAAAAGACCACAAAAAGGAGATGAAAAGGTCACAAAAAGGAGATGAAAAGACAACAAAAAGGAGATGAAAAGGTGACAAAAAGGAGATGAAAAGGTGACAAAAAGAAGATGAAAAGGTAACAAAAAGGAGATGAAAAAAGACAAAAAGAAAATGAAAAGGTTACAAAAAGGAGATGAAAAGGTAACAAAAAGGAGATGAAAAGACCACAAAAAGGAGATGAAAAGACAACAAAAAGAAGATGAAAAGGTGACAAAAAGGAGATGAAAAGGTGACAAAAAGGAGATGAAAAGGTGACAAAAAGGAGATGAAAAGGTAACAAAAAGGAGATGAAAAGGCGACAAAAAGGAGATTCAAAGGTGACAAAAGGAGATGAAAAGGTGACAAAAAGGAGATGAAAAGGTGACAAAAGGAGATGAAAAGGTGACAAAAAGGAGATTAAAAGGTGACAAAAGGAGATGAAAAGGTGACAAAAAGGAGATGTAAAGGTGATGGAAAAGAGATAAAACAGAGACCGAAACACACAGGGTGAGAACAGGATCTGCAGCCATTTGCAGTACAACAAAAATATGGAGTTTTTTGAAAATATAACCAGGGAAACCTATTCTGGTCCAACCTCAAAATACAGTTAAGACCCTGAAGATGAACACGGAGCTTTAAATATAACTTTAATTTATAGATATGAAACGTTCACAAAAGCGTTTTTTATCCCAAATATGACAATTTAAAATAAAGCCTCACCACAGTTGTCTTTGATGTAGGTGATCATCTGGCACTCCTGAGAGAACAGGACATATGTCGTGTGTAAATACATTTAACATGTATCGATGTTTAAGGTGGAAGTATTCACATCCTTTACTACAGTAAAAGTACTTCAACGTACTGTGAAAATACTCCACTACAAGTAAAAGACCTGCATTTAAACTGTTACTGCAGTAAAAGTATGCACATTCTAGTAAAAGTGTGTATGTTGCTGTGAAAGTGTGTACGTTGCAGTAAACTTTATTTAACAGACTTTTTATGACTATTCTTACAACATACTATACTGTGATTTTTTACGAAATCCTATAATATGATTTTTTTAATACACACTACTTTCTTCACAAAACATCCACCATCAACACATCTGGAGATGCGAGGTTTTCACTGGACAGGAAGAGGAAGTAAAGCTGTCAGACAAACATAGTGGAGTAAAAAGTGCAACAGGTACCTCTGAGATGTAGAGGAGTAGAAGTAGAAAGGAGCAGAACATGGTAATACTCAAGTACAAGTACGTCAGATTTGTACGTCAGTACAATACTAGAAATAAAATACTTAGCTACGTTCCACGCTGACTTACACTCATGGCGGTGGTTCCAGGAGGACCTTTAGCGCCCTGGAGGGAGGGAAAGGGGAATATTATGAATATATATATATATATATATATATATATATATATATAGTATTTACAGTGTTCAGGAGACAGGCAGCTCGCAGATAGAGAGGAGATGTTTTTTGCAATGTCCTGATACACCCTGCTATGTCCTAATACGCCCTGCTATGTCCTGCTACACCCTGTTATGTCCTAATACACCCTGTTATGTCCTAATACGCCCTGCTATGTCCTAATACGCCCTGCTATGTCCTGCTACACCCTGCTATGTCCTAATACGCCCTGCTATGTCCTGCTACACCCTGCTATGTCCTGCTACACCCTGCTATGTCCTGATACACCCTGCTATGTCCTGATACACCCTGCTATGTCCTGATACACCCTGCTATGTCCTGATACGTCCTGATACACCCTGCTATGTCCTGATACGTCCTGATACACTCTGCTATGTCCTGATACGCCCAGCTACAGTACGTCCTGATACACCATGATACGTCCTGCTATGTACTGAAGCGTCCTGATATGTCCTGCACCATAGAGCGGTTTAATCTTCAGATGAAAGAGTGGTCTAGACCTGCTCTATCTGTAGATTAAAGAGCGGTCTAGACCTGCTCTATCTGCAAAGTGTCCTGAGATAACTCTTGTTATGATCTGATTCTATAAAAAAAATTGAACTGAAAGTCTTCTCACCCTGTGTCCGTCATATCCTGGTTCTCCAGGCTCGCCTGGTGGTCCCGGCTGCCCTGAGTTCCCCTGGAACAATCAGACCAGAAACTAAATAAGTCACAGATTAAGCAAACCTATTTAATATGAAGAGCAGGGATGTTGAGTCTCACCCCTCGGCCATGGTTGCCGTCAGGTCCGGGGTATCCTTTGGTTCCTTTGAGACCGTCCTCGCCCTGAAAACACAACATGGATGAACAGGTTGGACTATAAATACCCCAACCGGAACCGTCAGACTCCGCCTACCAAGAGTTGGGGTCTGTCCCAGGTTTACAGATAGAGCAGGTCTAGACCGCTCTATAATTTACAGATAGACCAGGTCTAGACCTCTCTATAATTTACAGATAGAGCAGGTCTAGACCGCTCTATAATCTACAGATAGAGCAGGTCTAGACCGCTCTATAATCTACAGATAGACCAGGTCTAGACCTCTCTATAATTTACAGATAGAGCAGGTCTATAGACCTCTCTATAATTTAAAGATAGAGCAGGTTTAGACCGCTCTATAATTTACAGATAGAGCAGGTCTAGACCACTCTATAATTTACAGGTAGAGCAGGTCTAGACCGCTCTATAATTTACAGATAGAGCAGCTCTAGACCGCTCTATAATTTACAGATAGAGCAGGTCTAGACCTCTCTATAATCTACAGATAGAGCAGGTCTAGACCTCTCTATAATTTACAGATAGAGCAGGTCTAGACCTCTCTATAATTTACAGATAGAGCAGGTCTAGACCGCTCTATAATTTACAGATAGAGCAGGTCTAGACCTCTCTATAATTTACAGATAGAGCAAGTCTAGACCGCTCTATAATTTACAGATAGAGCAGGTCTAGACCACTCTATAATTTACAGATAGAGCAAGTCTAGACCGCTCTATAATTTACAGATAGAGCAGCTCTAGACCGCTCTATAATTTACAGATAGAGCAGGTCTAGACCT
>NW_023269184.1:0-1859 GCF_013103735.1 Etheostoma cragini
TTCATAATTGATACTTATACTTGATTTTTATTTTTATTTTTTATTTTTTATTTTTTATTTTTTGAATGTTTTTTTTTTATTTTTTTTTTATTTTTATTTTTTTATGCATGTACAAGTACAGTATGTATGTATTTGTGTGTGTGTGTATATGAATATATTTATGTAAGTAATTGTGTAAACGTATGTGCACATGTATATTTATGCGTGTATATTTGTACATATTATGTATATTTTATTTATTTATTTTCTCAAACTGTTATTAACTATAACTGTTTTTTGTTTAATATTTATTGGTTGGAATGGGAAGGATATGGGTGATTTTGGTGTAATGGAGAGCTTTTGTTTTTGTCTTTTGTTTTTGTCTGTGAGTATGTGCGTATGTTTGGGGTGTATGTTTTAATTTTTTAATTTTTATCATTATTCTCCTCAAGCTGTTAATTGTCTTGTCTAAATGTGAATGTATTGTATATGCTTTGCCTATAGGACCCCCTCGAAAACGAGATGTCACATCTCAAGGGATTATTCCTAATAAAGAATTTCTACACATAGTATAGTATGTCGAAAAAGCCATAGTATAGTAGGTCGAAAAAAGTCATAGTATAGCATGTCGACAAAAGTCGTAAAAAGTCATAGTATAGTATGTCATAAAAAGTCATAGTATGGCATGTCGAATAAAGTCATAATATAGTATGTCAAAAAAAGACGTAGTATAATATGTTGAAAAAAGTCATAAAAAGTCATAGTATAATATGTGTCATGGTTCAGTTGGCCGTGAGTATTGTTTTTCCCTGCATTTTTCTCCTGTCCTGTTTTCTGTTTTGTTTCTCCCTTTTCCTCCCCCTCGCCTGTCCCAAGCCAGCTGATTGCCAACACCTGCCGCCAGTCTGCCAGCAGCAGTCATCTCCTCCACACCTGCCTGTCATCACCTGCTCCCGCCAAGCACACCTGCCTGTAATTTTCATCAGCCACAGTATTTCAACCCAGATCCTGTTCTCACTCTTTACCTGATCATTGCTTCCGCTACCTTGGTGAAACTGCGTCAGAAAAACGCATATCTTGTCCTAGTGGTTTTCCTTGTGCCTGTTTATGTACTTACCTCTCCTGCGTTTTCCTTCCAGTTATCTCTCCCTCCGGTCAGCTGGCTTCGGACCCCGGACCCTCTCCCTCGGCGCCCCCTTTTCATCATCCCGGCTCTTTGTGCCAGCATTTCCGCCAGCCACTCATCTCCAGCCTTCACTCCTCTCCTCTGCTTCTTTTCGTGCCTGCATCTCCTCCCGACTTCCCAGCATTGGCTCCTCGGTCCCCAGCCGCTTCCTTGGTTCCAGTTACCTCTCCAGCCCTCCGGTCCTCCTGTTCAGTGTCCCACGTCCGCCTCCTCGCTCCCCCCCTCTCTCCCTCTCTATCCCGATTTCGCAATAAACCTGTTCTTTGTGAGCTTAGCTAATGAGTCTGCCCTTCTGTCCCGTGACAATATGTCAAAAAAAGTAAAAAGAACTCATGGTATGTCGAAAAAGTCATAGTATAGCATGTCGAAAAAAGTTATATAAAGTCATAATATAGCATTTCAAAAAAAGACACAGTATAGTATGTCAAAAGTCATAGTATAATGTGTCGAAAAAGCAATAAAAGTCATAGTATAGCATGTCAAAAAAAGCAATAAAATCATAGTATAGTATGTCGAAAAAAGTCATATATAGTATGTCAAAGAAAATTATAAAAAGTCATAGTATAGTATGTCAAAAAAAGTAATAAAACGTCATGGCATTTTATGTCAAAAAAAGACAGTATAGTATGTCAGAAAAAGTCATAGTACAGTATGTCATAAAAAGTAATCTTATAGATTGTCAATAAAAGTAATG
>NW_023269185.1:0-2945 GCF_013103735.1 Etheostoma cragini
CCCCCCCCCCCCGGACCAAACGTGACCTCGGAGCATCGTCTGTTTCCTGTGGAAAGAAGACCGATCGCACCTTTAATATATAATTCTTCTGTCAATAGTTGTTTTTATATCCATTTTGTGTGTTTCCTGTGTTGGACGTCCTTCTTTTTAGCTTCTTTTACGTTATATTATCGCCACGGCAACACAGATGTGTGCAGCAGATGTAACTTCTAATCTATCTTAATCCATCCCTCGCACGCCATCGCGGTTCTCCCTGGTCCCAAGCGTCCGTTCTCAAACCCTGGAGGTAACCGACGTCTTTCTGCATCAAAATACAGTTTCAGCTGAAGATTAAATGATTCTTTGGGTCATTTTCAGACTAACGTCCTGTTCCTGGTTCCTAACGGAGCTCCAATAGAGAACCAGGATCATAAAGAACCAGTTCTGACTAAAAGAAATGACATTCAGATTTTTTTAGTTTTGTGTTTTTATCCTCGTCATTTCGACATATCTCTGATATAAAATACTCTTTCAGCTTCAATCTGCTGAAGTTTTCCAGCCTCAAATCAGATTTTTTCTTTTCAGAGTAGAACATGCTCGTTGTTTCCTGACGAAGCTCCGATAAAGAACCAGAAACCAGTCTCCTAAAGCACCAGAAACCAGGATCATAAAGGACCAGAAACCAGGATCATAAAGGACCAGAAACCAGGATCATAAAGGACAAGAAACCAGTCGCATAAAGGACCAAATTATTATTAAAAAAATGGCTTATTCAGATTTTTATTTTTTTTAAATCCCCGTCATTTTGACATTTCTCTAAAATAAAACTACTCTTTCAGCTTCAGCTGTTCAGTTTTTCAGACTAACGAGTCCTCTTCCTGGTTCCTAACAGAGCTCCGAAAGAACCAGAAACCAGTCTCATAAAGAACCAGAAACCAGTCTCATAAAGAACCAGAAACCAGTCTCCTAAAGCACCAGAAACCAGTCTCATAAAGAACCAGAAACCAGTCTCATAAAGAACCAGAAACCAGGATCATAAAGAACCAGAAACCAGTCTCATAAAGAACCAGAAACCAGTCTCATAAAGAACCAGAAACCAGGATCATAAAGAACCAGAAACCAGTCTCCTAAAGCACCAGAAACCAGTCTCATAAAGAACCAGAAACCAGTCTCATAAAGCACCAGAAACCAGTCTCATAAAGCACCAGAAACCAGTCTCATAAAGCACCAGAAACCAGTCTCATAAAGCACCAGAAACCAGGATCATAAAGAACCAGAAACCAGTCGCAGAAAGGACCAAATTGTGACCAAAAAAATGACATTTCTGGTTTTTTTTCCGACATTTCTCCGTAATAATAATAATAATAATAATAATAAATACTCATTGAGCTTCAGCTGTTGAGATTTCCAGTTTAAGATTTGGTGTTTTCAGAGTAGAACGTGCTCGTTGTTTCCTGACCGAGCCGCGATGAAGAACCAGAAACCGTAACGCAGAGAAACCAGAACCAGGTCTTAAACCGGTCACTCCCATTTAAAATGGCGACGGCTCTTTTCACAGAAAGAATCACTCAATCTGCCAGGTGTGCACGCCGTGTCCCGGCCAGGTGTGCACGCCGTGTCCCGGCCAGGTGTGCACGTCGTGTCCCGGCCAGGTGTGCACGCCGTGTCCCGGCCAGGTGTGCACGTCGTGTCCCGGCCAGGTGTGCACGGCCAGGTGTGCACGCCGTGTCCCGGCCAGGTGTGCACGCCGTGTCCCGGCCAGGTGTGCACGCCGTGTCCCGGCCAGGTGTGCACGCCGTGTCCCGGCCAGGTGTGCACGCCGTGTCCCGGCCAGGTGTGCACGGAGCGACGATACACATGTAGACTTTCAAAATAAGACAAAATATCCCCGTCCTGACGTCGAGGAGACATTTCACACATCTGGACACGGGGACACCCCCTCCAGAAGCTGCCCAGCTGCACCTAAACTCTGTGAAATTACACTTTTATTTCTTTGTTTCTTTAAATCAACGGATGACATCTTGTTGTTTTTATGAAGGACTTCTGTAAAAATGTGTTTTATTTTGTGTTTTTGGATGTGATTTCAAGACATAATAATAATTATAATAACAATAATAAAGATGTTTTTATTACAGAGCGAGAGAGCTGCTTTCTGAACCGGGATACATGTCTTCAGGTTTTTACTTTAACCCTCCTGTTGTCCCGGGTCAAACCTGTTGTCCCGGGTCAAACCTGTTGTCCCGGGTCAAGCCTGTTGTCCCGGGTCAAGCCTGTTGTCCCGGGTCAAACCTGTTGTCCCGGGTCAAGCCTGTTGTCCCGGGTCAAACCTGTTGTCCCGGGTCAAACCTGTTGTCCCGGGTCAAGCCTGTTGTCCCGGGTCAAGCCTGTTGTCCCGGGTCAAACCTGTTGTCCCGGGTCAAGCCTGTTGTCCCGGGTCAAACCTGTTGTCCCGGGTCAAACCTGTTGTCCCGGGTCAAGCCTGTTGTCCCGGGTCAAACCTGTTGTCTCGGGTCAAACCTGTTGTCCCGGGTCAAACCTGCTGTCCCGGGTCAAACCTGTCCCTTTAAAAAAAGTCCATATCTGAAATCTGAGTTTATTTTTAACCAGATTCCTTCCAACGCTCTTTCATTCCTCTGATCTTAACTACCAGTCAAAAATAACTCATAATTCTGCTTTTTAACTCAGATATTGGGTATAATTCTCTATAAATGAGGGTTTGTGACCATGACAACTAGGAAAACTAGTAAGGTGGTGTTACTGGAAACAGAAAAGTCTGAAAAAGGGACAAAAAAAGTCAAATTCTTGTCCCATTTTTGACCCACGAGGACAGGTTTAGACGGTTTTGTTTACCCAGTGAAGCTCTTGTTAATTTGAGGGTATGAGTATTATCCTGGAGCCTGGTCCTGTATTTAGGTTACCGTTGGCAACAGGGACATAGGTCAGAAGGATGCTGGAGCATCGCGGGG
>NW_023269185.1:2955-4290 GCF_013103735.1 Etheostoma cragini
GGGGGGGGCACTCCTGGTGGAGCTGGTCAGCTGATCTAAGGGTCCGATGATACCTGACGGTTGGCGAGGGGATGTATTAACGAGCTGCACCACGTTGCTTCGGTTAAATGTCCAGTCCCCCCTGACAGGCCTCAGTTGGGGACTGTCAATCACCCCGGAAGCCCCGCCCCTTTAACAGCTTATAGCTCCACCCTTCAGGCCTGTGGCACCAGGCTCGTATAACTCCACCCTAAAGGCTCGTTGGAGAGGAACTGCACCTTTAAATCAGACAAGTAGCAGGTAAATGCCCCCGGCTGTGGATCGGGGTCCAGGCTGTGGATCGGGGTCCAGGCTGTGGATCGGGGTCCAGGCTGTGGATCGGGGTCCAGGCTGTGGATCGGGGTCCAGGCTGTGGATCGGGTCCAGGCTGGATGTAATCCTGATGTAAGTGGAGCTGTTTCCAGCCTAATGTGTTTTTTATTGTTTAATGTTATTTAGATATTATGTTTTCTTTATATATTCATCCATCCACCCATCCATCTAGCCTTCTTCCATTTGTTCTTCCTCCATCCCCCCCCTCCCCCCCTCCATTATTCACTGCAGTCAGTGTGAACCTGCCCCCCCTGTTAGTGATGGTGTTGCATATTAATATTATATATATTATTACTCGGATGATTTCTGATTCCAGGAACCGTTTTGACTTTATTCTTATAACATGTTGGGAAAATACGACAAAAATTGTCCCAAAAAAATCGGAAAAGCACCAAAAACGTCGGGAAAAAGCCGCAAATAAAGAGACGAAAAAACGTTTAAAGCACTTTAGCTTTGAAACACGTTCTATCGTCCGACACTGATGTTGCAGATCTTGCAGCTGGGGTCCTTCTTGGCGTTGACGGTGGACTGACTCCGGAGGTGCTGCCCGCTGATCTTCTGGACCGTCCCCAGAGACAGGTCCACCGGCTCGGTGTAGACCACCTCCAGGATGACGTCCTGCGCGTGGCCGAAGGACATCGAGCCGTCGCGCTCCTCGCTGCAGCGCAGGAAGCGGTTGTCGGACCGGTCCAGCGCCGGCAGCCGGCCGCTGCAGAAGGCGTCTCCGGCGGAGCCGGCAGGCGCCAGGACCAGGATCACGTAGTGGTACGACGTGTACATGCAGTAGAAATCCCCAAAGTACACGTTGGTGTTCTGGTTGAAGAGGAGGTCCGCCTGGATCTGGGCAGGAACAAAAGGAACAGGTTACTTCTTCTAGGCGCTTAGGGGGTCAGGCGCTCTAGGGTCGGCGTTCTGTCAGGCGGTATGAGGGTCAGGCACTCTGGGGGTCAGGCGCCCTGGGGGTCAGGAGATCTGGGGTCAGGC
>NW_023269186.1:0-1341 GCF_013103735.1 Etheostoma cragini
TTATTTGTTAATGTTTTATTATGTTATGTTCAATTTAAATATAAAATAAATGTTATTTATGAGACGTTCGCTGATCTTTTGATTATAGCAACGATCCTACAAAGTGATGCTTTCTGGTAATTAGGTTAATATTTGTTTGTCATCTTCTAGACATATGTACTACGTATAACAGATGTCAGGAAGATGTGCGTGAGAACGCATCTATAAAATGTACAGCAGATGTTGGGACGATGTATGAGCCTACATCTGTATGATGTAAATACGTTAGAACGATGTATATAAGCCTGCATCTGTACGATGTATTAAATACGTTCGCACAGATGCAGGCTCATATACATCATTCTAACGTATTTAATACATCGTACAGATGCAGTCTTATATACATTGTTCTATGTATTAAACACGTTAGAACGATGTATATAAGCCTGCATCTGTACAATGTAAAAATATATACGTCTCGGAGAGAGCGGCTACATGTAGTTGAAACATAGCAGGGATGTCTTGCCAGTGAGCAAACAATCAAACTACTACATATCCCCGCCGTATTTTGATTACATTGCCAATACATTGTGGAGACGTATATGTGCTTACCGGGTACAGACCTATATAGATATTTTTTATACATCAAGGTTGACTCTGCTAGCTAATCCAAAAAGCACATGGTAGGTTAGCATAATTGCTTTGAAAGTAGACAATTTCGTAACCAACTTGGATGCCATTCTGGTTCTAATTGTGATGATCCTTAATTAGGCTAAATATTAGTCTAAATGTTGCATGTTGGAATGTATGATTTTTCTTTTTGCTCCATTTGTTCAGATGGCATCTCCAATGAGACTTCCGTCCATCGACGATGCCGAAATTGTGAGGGCACGGCAGGCCCTGCAGCTGTGTGCGGTAGGTTGAATGGTTTTTGTGTGGTTTGATTCTTTATAATGTCTGCATGTCATGAGCATGTCAGCTGGGTGGCGTGACCGTTTTTATTTCGGCTTTTTGCATATGTAAACAAGGGGCATATAGTAAGATTAGATTTAACAGTACTGTCATTGTGCAGCATACAAGTACAAAGACAACGAAATGCAGTTTGCGTCCAACCAGATGTTTAACAAAAAAAAGCATTAAAAAATGCAATATAATATACAAAGTTCAGACAGGTGGTGCATAGGCAGGGCAATACATATATTGCAGTGTTATAAGAGCAGAATAAATATGGCTATGTAATATGTTCAATGTACGAACATCATGTACAAATGTGCAATGTAGTAGCAGTGATATATTCTTATTACTATTACATGCCTATGCACCACCTGTCTGAACTTTGTATATTATATATATTGTTTTTTT
>NW_023269187.1:0-3795 GCF_013103735.1 Etheostoma cragini
GACAGATTAAACATCTGTCACATAGTCAGTTTGTAGTCTTAAATACCAAGTCTCTTGCTGTTCCTTGACTAGTTGGCCCCCTTGCTTTGCATCGCTCCAGGTAAGTAGAAAGCAATCTGTTCTGTACCTTTGCATTGCACAAAAATGTCAAAATTTGGACCTGAATCCAAAATAACATTGCTTGACATTCACATACATTGGTTTTCAGGTAGAATGTATGTATGTATTTGACATCAACAATTTCAGTAGTTTGGTCAACAGTTGTTGTTTGAGCTATAGAAATAAAAAAGGACATTGAAATTGACATTCATTGAGATTTGACTGGCTTTCTGTACAGTTGCCAACAAAGATCAACACTGTTTGCATAGAATGGTGTGAGAAGCCAGGTACTCCCAATGCTCTCTCAACGTAGGGCTAGTGGGGCAATGGGTAATGCGTCTGATTACAGATCACAAGATGTTAGGGTTGACTCCTGGATAGTTTCTTCTGTTCTTTAGCTATTAAATTACTTGATACTCATTTCCAAGTTTACTCCTGTACAAACTGTCTATCACAGTAAATTAAATACACAGTAAAAAGCCAAATGATGCATAAATAGCTTTTCAACATGTGCTAAAACAGCTCTAAATCCTTGATTTAACTCAAGCACAGCTATCATTAAGCTTTCTCTGTTGTTTTTTTAGAATCAGCAGTACTAGATAAACTATCTCTGGAATTGTCAGGTGTTACTCATCAATTAGGGGAACCTAGAAAATAGCAGCATAATTGTGGATCTGATTTCAGACTATGCTATCACAACAACGCTGCAATTTTAATACCAAATGGTCGTGATCTTAAAGTGCTTGGTACTCTGCGTTGCGGTGGGTGCAGCAACCTTGGTAGGAATCTGGGTCACGGCACCTGTGAGAAGCTACTTTTCTGTTGTTTCTTTGAATTACCACGTCTTCTGCTTTACTGTACATTGATAGAAACTGGACAGCTTAGCCTAGAAGTCCCGCAAGAGTCCCCAAATGTTGGACAGTAACAAACGTTTAACTGGCCTTCTACACCCTTGCCAACAAAGATCACAACTGTTTGCATACAATGGTGTGACAACGTAGCTGTTGCTAATACTGAACGTAGGGCTAGTGGCGCAATGGATGATGCGTCTGACTACGGATCAGAAGATTCTAGGTTCGACTCCTGGCTACCTCGTATTGCTCTTTAAGTGACTAAATCCCTTGTTTGTCATGTCCAACTTTACCCCCCAGTACAATCTCTTTGCCTGCTCCTGTGAGGCTCTTGCCTTGCCTTACTGCGTGGCTGGGTTAAAAAAAAAAAAAAAGAAGGTTTTGCGTCGGTCTGTAACATTATAGGACATAGAACAATAACCATGTGGTTTGTTTAAGTCGTGTTGCCGTAGCTAGCTGTATCGTGTGTTGACAATGCAAGGTAGGTGCTGCTAGTGAGTGAATAATGACAGGGTCAGGAGGGAAAAGTAAAGCTAAGAGCAAATATGAAGAGGAGCACAGGACATTTTTATCTGAGTGGGAGGAACTGTATTTTTTTGTGGAACAAAATGGGAAGCCTTTCCTGCTTGATTTGCGAGACTTCGCTATCGCATTTTAAAGCATCAAACCTGAAGCGCCATTTCACCTCGCTCCATGCTAACATCGCCCGGGATTTCCGCAAAGGCAGTGAACTCCGCAAGCACAAGGTAAACACGTTGAAACGGCAGAGACACTCATGACTGTTGATAAGAAGCCAAATTTGCAGTTGTCAGAACTGACAGCAGAAGCCACAGACGGTGCACCAGCTATGTTAGGAGCTGCAAATTGCCTTGTTGGGCTGTTCAAAGCTGACGACCGTTTCCCGGATTTTTGGACATTTTACTGCATCCTCCATCAAGAGCATCTGGTGTTTAAGAAGCTGAATTTGGACACACGTTGTTGACCTCAACTGAGGAGGTGGTCGGTGGAAGGAGCACTTTGAGGAACTCCTAAATCCAGCTGACACGTCCTCTGTCATAGAGGCAGAGGTGGAGGATGATGGGGGATTGTCGTCAATTTCCCTGGTGGACGTCACTGAGGTAACCCTAACCTCTTTCAAGTAACATAGTCCACCATGGACAAGACAAATATTTCATGATTGGCTATAACTGTAGTTTATTAAATACCTTAGCAAATTCTATTATTTTATTCACATTAGTTTTTCACACATCTACTAATACCACTCTGATCATATTCCCTTTCTCAATACTCCATAAAGAAGCAAAGAACAATCATCAATGACAGAGACCATACAAAGTGAATCATTACTCTCTGTCAGTTTCATGCTCAGAAAGGAATATCACGACTCATCATCGTGGTCAGCGAGATCAAATACTTTAGAAACACATTCCTCAAGTCAGAAACTCTAGAAATGATCCCTGAAAGTATAGTCTTGGCTAGACTGAGGGAGGAAACTGCATCTCATTCACTGCAAGATGATTGTCACTCAGGGTCTTCAGTGTATCGTTCCACCCCTTTAATACATGTCAATCAAGCTGAGCCTGTAAAGGCCACACAGTCTGATTAGTCAAGTGGAAACACCTGTGAGAGTGGAACATGGATGTGTAGAGATGGCCTTTCAAACAATGCACCTTTTTGACATGTCAAAGTAGGAAAAGCAAAGGTAGAAATAAAAATGAATTATGGCTTAACTCAGTTTACATTCTTACACTAGACATAAGGCATTACTAAGTCAAGAAAGTAGGTGTTAACCCTTTCAAGTAACCTTGTTCTCCATGGACAAAACATACTTCAAGACTGACTTTAACTTCAGGTAATTGGAAAGCTTAGCATGTTTTATTACCTTCACTAATGTTACTTTTCCACATATCTGCTATTACCACTTTGATCATATTCCCTTTCTCAAAACTCCATGAAGGAGCAAAGAACAATCATCAATGACAGAGAGCATATGAAGTAAAACATTACTTTCTGTCAGCTTCACGCTCAGAAAAGAATATCACGACTCATCATCATGGTCAGCAAGACCTAACACATTCCTCAAGTCAGAAACTCTAGAAATGATCCCTGAAAGTATAGTCTTGGCTAGACTGAGGGAGGAAACTGCATCTCATTCACTGCAGAGTGATTGTCACTCAGGGTTCAGAGGGACAGAAGCTAATCGTTACGTGCTCCAGATGACTCTGAAGTGAGAAAATCTATTTAGATCTTTAAAGCCCATGTTGCAGGTTAACACTGTTGATTATTGGGTACAAAAAGCTCGTCACACTGGGGAGCGAAGTCTAAGCCTGGCACTAGAACTACAGCGACTGTGGGATGAGGGACAAGTGGAAAGGCCAGCAGCCATATAAATACGAACCTGCCAGATATGAAAGGGCAAATGAGGAATTGTCAAGATTTTGGGGAAGTCTTCTTCATTTATGTCTTTCATTTAGTAATGCAGCAGTGCATACATTGACTTTACTTTTTACTGTAAGTGAATAGCACCGAGTGAACGTCAGCGTTTTCTTTCTATCTAGTGACAGGGATCATGTCGTTAGTTCAGATAAGTACTAGTACACTTATCTAGATATAGGGGATAGAAGGCATCCCCACTAATGTTATTTCTAAGCGTTTACATCTTCCTCCGGTGAAAACGTGTCGCTGTGTTTGGCTGGTGCTTGTGTGTGTGGTGGCGAAGCTTTGGCGGAGAGCTTGTGCTGTAGAGCCGCCAGTGGAGCAGCTAACCCGATCAGCAGATCTGACGATGCCTAAATCCGTTTGTGACATTTCAGACAGGATCATGGTCTTCCCCAACCAGCACGCA
>NW_023269188.1:0-1264 GCF_013103735.1 Etheostoma cragini
GGGAACTATCATGACAAAGACTTCTGTCATAAACGTCCCGCCGTGTTTGTTTGTCTGAACTTACAGGCGTAGGTCATGGCGAAGCTGCTCCCCGTGTCCACCATGTCCACCTGTGGCACCAGTTTGGGGACGTCCTGGTGCTGCGCCAGGGCGAAGCGAAACACTTCGTACTCATGGGAGCCGGTGGGGAAAAGACCTCCTGTTCCACAACGACACACAGCCGGGTCAAATAATAATAATGTCACTGAAGAAGAAGATGCTGGTTAACATGAACATAGGCACAGGATAGACTACTTTAATAAAAACGTCTTCTACGGAGCAAAACGTGAGCTAGAAGGTAACAGAGCCTTTTATACAATGTTGTGTTTCTTTAGAAATAAACAACAGACAAAAAGAGTCTCTTAACGCTTCCGATGGAAAGTTATCTACTGTCAAAGTGGCGCCAAAATTAATGGGAGTCAATAGCATGCTAACGACAGGTGATGGCTTGTTAGCATTAAAATGGCGCTGTGTGAGCTACGCTTTGTCGACGCTTGCTAACCCTCTAGGTTTACACACAGAGTCACATGACACATGAGTGGGCAGATTTGCTACAAGTTGCTTATAAGATGCTAACGAGAGACTTCTTTAACGTCTGAAGTAGCCTCCGAGATGCTAGCAAGAGACTTCTTTAACATCTGAAGTAGCCTCCGAGATGCTAACAAGAGACTTCTGTAACATCTGAAGTAGCCTCCGAGATGCTAACGAGAGACTTCTGTAACGTCTGAAGTAGCCTCCGAGATGCTAACGAGAGACTTCTGTAACATCTGAAGTAGCCTCCGAGATGCTAACGAGAGACTTCTGTAGTGCCAACCCAGTAAAAATGGACCTACTTAACCAAGTTGGTTCACTGCTAGCTTAGCTACAAGTTAGCATTAAACACAACGACAGCTGAATGGTGTTTTGAGCTAACGTTAACAACCAAACAACCATTGATAGCTAAAACGTTTCAGAAATAATTGCTAGCTTAGCTTAGCTATAAGTCAGCATCAAACACAACAAAGGCTGTCAGTTGAATGGTGTTTTGAGCTAACGTTAGCACAGCTAGCTACAACGTTTCTGAAATGATTTCCATCTTCTGTTATTGTTTGTAAAGAGAAACTTTATTATTATTTAATGGATTTCATTAGGGGTGGGCGGATCGATGTAAATATCGATAGTATCGATACCAACGCTGGTATTGGTATTTGATCGATACAACTGTAATTGAATCGATATTTTAATT
>NW_023269189.1:0-1312 GCF_013103735.1 Etheostoma cragini
TAGTATAGTATGTCAAAAGGACATAGTATAGTATGTCCGAAAAAGTGATGAAAAAGCAATAGTATAGTATGTCATAAGTATTGTATTTTAAAAGGACATAGTATAGTATGTCAAAAAAGTGATAACAAAGCAATTGTATAGTATGTCAAAAGGACAGTGTATTGTATGTCAAAAAAAGTGAAAAAAACACCACAGTATAGTATGTCAAAAGGACATAGTATAGTATGTCAAAACAAGTGATAAAATTGCCATAGTATATTATGTGAAAAGGACATAGTATAGTATGTCAAAAGGACATAGTATAATACGTCAAAACAAGTGATAAAAACGCCATAGTATAGTATGTCAAAAGGACATAGTATAGTATGTTAAAAAGGACAGTGTATTGTATGTCAAAAAAAGTGAAAAAAACACCACAGTATAGTATGTCAAAAGGACATAGTATGATATGTTGAAAAAAGTGATAAAAAAGCCATAATATAGTATGTCAAAAGGACAGAGTATTGTATGTAAAAAAAAGTGATAAAAACGCCATAGTATAGTATGTCAAAAGGACATAGTATAGTATGTCCGAAAAAGTGATGAAAAAGCAATAGTATAGTATGTCATAAGGACAAAGTATTGTATGTCAAAAGGACATAGTATAGTATGTCAAAAAAGTGATAACAAAGCAATTGTATAGTATGTCAAAAAGACAGTGTATTGTATGTCAAAAAAAGTGAAAAAAACACCACAGTATAGTATGTAAAAAGGATATAGTATAGTATGTCAAAAAAGTGATAAAAACGCCACAGTATATTATGTCAAAATGACATAGTATTGTATGTCAAAAAAAGTGAAAAAAACACCACAGTATAGTATGTCAAAAGGACATAGTATAGTACGTCAAAAAAAGTGATAAAAACGCCATAGTATAGTATGTCAAAAGGACATAGTATAGTATGTCAAAACAAGTGATAAAATTGCCATAGTATATTATGTGAAAAGGACATAGTATAGTATGTCAAAAAAACGATGAAAACGCCACAGTATAGTATGTATAAAGGACTTAGTATAGTATGTCAAAAAAAGGGATTAAAACGCCATAGTATAGTATGTCAAAAGGACAGTGTATTGTATGTCAAAAAAAGTGAAAAAAACACCACAGTATAGTATGTCAAAAGGACATAGTATAGTATGTAAAAAAGGACAGTGTATTGTATGTCAAAAAAAGTGTAAAAACACCACAGTATATTATGTCAAAAGGACATAGTATGATATGTTGAAAAAAGTGATAAAAAAGCCATAATATAGTATGTCAAAAGGACAGAGT
>NW_023269190.1:0-1816 GCF_013103735.1 Etheostoma cragini
CTCGATATATAACCTGTTACACATGACTCGATATATAACCTGTTACACATGACTCAATATATAACCTGTTACACATGACTCGATATATAACCTGTTACACATGACTCGATATATAACCTGTTAGACATGACTCGATATATAACCTGTTACACATGACTCGATATATAACCTGTTACACATGACTCGATATATAACCGGTTACATATGACTCGATATATAACCTGTTAGACATGACTCGATATATAACCTGTTACACATGACTCGATATATAACCTGTTACACATGACTCGATATATAACCTGTTACACATGACTCGATATATAACCTGTTACACATGACTCGATATATAACCTGTTACACATGACTCGATATATAACCTGTTACACATGACTCAATATATAACCTGTTACACATGATATATATATATATAACCCACGACACATGAATATGTATAGTTGTGACCTCTGACCTCTGACCTCTGGTTGACAGGGTGTGTTACGAGCGATGTCCCTACCACCCGACAGCGGCGACCTTCATCCTGTCGGCCATGTGGCACGGAGCGTATCCGGGCTACTACCTCACCTTCCTCACGGGCATCGTCATCACGCTGGCTGCTAGAGCGGTGAGCTAGCCGCGCTAACTTAGCTGTTAGCTGAGGATTAGCTCTTTAACTAACTGTTAGCTGTTAGCTGAGGATTAGTACTTTAACTAACCGTTAGCTGTTAGCTGATTATTAGCCCTTTAACTAACTGTTAGCTGTTAGCTGAGGATTAGCACTTTAACTAAACGTTAGCTGTTAGCTGAGGATTAGCACTTTAACTAACCGTTAGCTGTTAGCTGAGGATTAGCACTTTAACTAACCATAAGCTGTTAGCTGAGGATTAGCACTTTAACTAACCATTACCTGTTAGCTGAGGATTAGCACTTTAACTAACCATTAGCTGTTAGCTGAGGATAAGCACTTTAACTAACCATTAGCTGTTAGCTGATTATTAGCACTTTAACTAACCGTTAGCTGTTAGCTGAGGATTAGCACTTTAACTAACCGTTAGCTGTTAGCTGAGGATTAGCACTTTAACTAACCGTTAGCTGTTAGCTGAGGACTAGCACTTTAACTAACCATTAGCTGTTAGCTGAGGATTAGCCCTTTCACTAACTGTGGAACTACTTTGTTGTCTCAGGTGCGCCACAATGTCCGGCCCCACTTCCTGCGGTCCCCCGGCCATAAGATGGTCTATGATGTCATCACGTGGGCGGCCACTCAGATCGCCATCTGCTACACGGTGGTGCCGTTCGTCCTGCTGTCCGTGGGCCCGTCCCTCAAGTTCTACAGGTCAGGGACACAGTCACGTTGGTTCAGTCGGGGGGGAATTTGGGGTTAACTAAGGTCGACTTTGTTCAGCCCCTCCTCCCGTCGGCCATGCAACTTGTAGTTTTTCTGGTTCAAATTGAAAATGTTTCCTCTCCTGATGGTTCAATCACTTTTAAAGGAGCCCTGCTACACAAAACCATCGATACAGGTGTTGAAATCTGTGAGGTCCATTGGTGTGTGTATGTATATACAGTGAGTATAATAAGTATTTAACACGCTGCTATTTTGCAAGTTCTCCCACTTAAAAATCATGGAGGGTCTAAAGTCCTCGTAGGTGCATGTCCACTGTGAGAGACATGTCCACTGTGAGAGACATGTCCACTCTGACAGACATAATCTAAAAAAACATCCAGAAATTACAATGTTTGATTTTTAACTATTTATTTGTATGATACAGCTGCAAATAAGTATTTGAACACCTGTCTATCAGCTAGAATTCTGTCC
>NW_023269191.1:0-1311 GCF_013103735.1 Etheostoma cragini
CAACTGACAGGTCAAATTTACACATTAATTTAAAATCCTCATCAATTGAAGGGATGATAGCTTGAACATTATCCAGGAACTGTGTACAATTACTTGCATTAAATTGTTATTCATATAAATTCCTATAAAATTTGTTGAAAAAATTTGGACTGAGGGCAATTAAAGATTTTCTTTGAAAATGTATTTTCTCAAAAGCAAAAAAGTAATGTTTTCTTTTCCCTTTCTTCTAGCCATTTGGCTCTTGGCCTAATGAACGTTCCTTTTGCCCAGTCTAAATGCATGTGGTCCATCTGCAGCTGGATTTTCCTTATCTCGAGTTCTTCTTCCAAAATAATGTTTGCTTTTGTCAGTAAAAGGTCAAGTTTGTGCATCAATTCAGCTTCTTCCCTACTTTTCTCTTTTTAATTCCTTACTTCTTATTAACAACACATCTGATTTTCTATTGAATGAATTCCCATGTTATCCTTAGTTATCCTTTGGGCCGCCATTGAGGAAATCATCTGCTCTGAGCATTTGGCCTTATTTTCAGACCCGAACCAGGTTTTATTAGGAGGTTTAAGTGTTTTATTCACAGCGGTGGTCTCCTTGTGACCGTGCCCCTCGCAGCGCCCATCCAAGGCGCTGCGGGTCTGCCCTAACCCTAACCCCCTATGGAGCAGAGAAACGACAGGGTTATTGCTCTGTGAAAATTGGTTTGGCCTAGGGGGAGGGTCTCTATTTATCTCGTCATCAGGACACTCTTTTAAATCACTACAAAGAATTATTTAAGAACCCTGGTACTTATTGTTCAGATTTTTCAATTTGGATGCTATTTTATTAAATAAGACCTTGTTAGAAGTGTGGGAATGAAGCCCATATACAGTACAAACTATAAAGATAGCATTGTCTTAATTACCAGTGTAAAAAATGTACCATCTTGAGAAGAAACCAATTCAAGAATGTCCCCTTAAAATGTATGTAATAAAATCAAACCCCCAGCTGAATGATTAGTACCACGGCAAAATGATCTAAATTGCCCCATTGAGTCTTCCAGAATTTTGCATCTGATTCACAAGAATGTGTTTCCTGAAGTAAAATGAAATCGGCCTCAGTTCTCTCATACAAAAGAAAGATTGCTTTTCTCTTAGTAATATCCCTAATACCTCTGACATCAAAAGACATAACATTTATGTCATCTTTATGCTGATGATTGTCAAATTTATATACCAATCAAAAAGCAGGAAGGCAGCTCCATGACACCCCTACTTAACTGTTTAAATGACGTCAAAGCGTGGTTAGCCCAAAATCTTTTAAAACTAAATGAGAGTAAAA
>NW_023269192.1:0-1709 GCF_013103735.1 Etheostoma cragini
GCCGCTTCCAGTGTCAGGTGACTAACAGGAAAGAAATTGTTGTTCTTTTTCTCTTGCTCTGTCTCTTTCATTTGAGTCTTATGTTCTTGTTTCATAACTTTGGAAGTGAATGCTTTCTTTCTCTCTGTTCACTGACTTTCTGGCAAGTTATTTGTCACACTCTCTAGTCCGAGTTGTAAATGTCAAAAACAAGCATGAGGTAATGAATTCAAATCATATTAGATGATGAATGATTTGAATTGAATACAGCCACTTTAGACAAAAAATAAGTTTTAAAGTGGAGTCAAATCAATTAAACTAGTGAAGACATAATGAGACACTGCTTAACCACCTTAGACATACAGTACAGTACTCTGTTGTATGGTTTAATGGCGTTTGGCTCGGGTCTATGTGAAAAGATTTATACTATCCCTTCAATGTGTGTGCGTGTGTGGGCCAGGTTTAGCTACATTTGTGGGGACCAAAAACTGTGAATACAGTATACTTATGGGAGCCTGACTGCTTTGTGGGGACAAAATGCTGGTCCCCTTAACGTTAAAGGGCTTTTTGAGGAATAAGACTTGGTTTTAGGAGTAGGGTTAGAGTTAGGTTATGGTTAGGGTTAGGGTGAGGATTAAGATTAGGCATTTATGTTTGATGGTTAAGGTTAGGGTAAGGGGCTAGGGAATGCATTATGTTAATGACTGGTCCCCACAAAGATAGCCAGACAAGACTGTGTGTGTGTGTGTGTGTGTGTGTGTGTGTGTGTGTGTGTGTGTGTGTGTGTGTGTGTGTGTGTGTGTGGTGTGTGTGTGTGTGTGTGTTTGAACCCATCCATAGCAAACTGGTGAGTGTGAAACATTCCAGCAGGACAACTCACCAATAGTCCAGCAGTAGATGGGACACAGATACCTCTGTCCACTGGGGAAAACTCAACAAAAACACATTGATGGCGGAAAACTACGTTCCCACAATTTGATAGGTTTTTTTTGCACTTTGGGTCACAGGTTAGCTCCGTTCTGAGCAGTCGGAATAGGAAAGAAGGCGATAGCAGTAAGGGCGACAGTCATATCAGTAGATAGGATAATAATAGTGGGTGTACTCATTCTTGTACAAGTGTGCATTCTTCCCTCCAGACTACCTTTGCTGTCTTCATTCGAAAAATAAATTCTGCAGCGTTTTTTACAGAGCACCACAAGTCACACTGAACTGCACTGAAAACTGTGGAGGGAGATACTGTAGCAAAAAACAGGAAGGTCATCAATCTTGGAGAGAAAGTCAGCCAACTCACAAGGAGTGGTGGAATGTAACTAATATGTATGTATGAATGTAACTTTACTTATGTAATGTACTCAAGTACAAATTTGAGGTATTTGTACTTTGCTTTTCATGCCACTTTCTACTTCTACTCCACTACATTTCAGACAGAATTTTTGTACTATTCACTACACTACATTAATCTGACAGCTTTAGTTACTAGTTCATTTACAAATTATGTTTTTAAACACGTAACCTAAAATTAGTCAATATTTACAGTCATTGGGCTAAATGATTCAAAGAAAAAATCTAATTTGATTTCCAATTATTATCTTTTCATAGTTCAGATGAAGTTCAATATTGTCTGTGTAACAAAAAAAAATTGCCAATGAACATTGTTACGGGGTAGTGAGGATTGGACCCAAAAGCAGAAAGGAGGACGGCAGACAGGCAGATGGGGGTAAACAGGAGTT
>NW_023269193.1:0-986 GCF_013103735.1 Etheostoma cragini
TGTCTGTCTCTAACCTGTCTGTCTCTAACCTGTCTGTCTCTAACCTGTCTGTCTGTCTCTAACCTGTCTGTCTCTAACTTGTCTGTCTCTAACCTGTCTGTCTGTCTCTAACCTGTCTGTCTCTAACCTGTCTGTCTGTCTCTAACCTGTCTGTCTGTCTCTCGCCTGTCTGTCTCTCACCTGTCTGTCTCTAACCTGTCTGTCTCTCATCTGTCTGTCTCTAACCCGTCTGTCTCTAACCTGTCTGTCTCTAACCTGTCTGCCTCTAACCTGTCTGTCTCTAACCAGTCTGTCTGTCTCTAACCTGTCTGTCTGTCTCTCGCCTGTCTGTCTCTCACCTGTCTGTCTCTAACCTGTCTGTCTGTCTCTTGCCTGTCTGTCTCTAACCTGTCTGTCTCTAACCTGTCTGTCTCTAACCCGTCTGTCTCTAACCCGTCTGTCTGTCTCTAACCCGTATGTCTCTAACCTGTCTGTCTCTAACCTGTCTGTCTCTAACTCGTCTGTCTCTAACCTGTCTGTCTCTAACCTGTCTGTCTGTCTCTAACCTGTCTGTCTGTCTCTAACCCGTCTGTCTCTAACCTGTCTGTCTCTAACCTGTCTGTCTCTCAGTCTTTGTCTTCATCGACCTGATGTCAGCTGACCAGTCCAGTTTACCCAGAGGCCTTCAGGAGAAATATGTTCTGACTCGACGCATCGGCACGTGAGTCACTGTCACACCGCCGTGATGTCACTTCCTGTCCTCAACCACTGCTAAACGTGTGTGTGTGTGTGTGTGTGTGTGTGTGTGTGTGTGTGTGTGTGTAGAGGAGTGTGTGGAGAAGTTAAACTGGCCTTCGAGAGATCGTCGTGCAGGAAATTCGCCGTGAAGATAATCAACAAGAAGAACTTTCAGTCTGAAGGGGTGGGTCCTCTCAGCTGCTCTCTGATTGGCCCAGAGCTGCTCTCAGCTGCTCTCTGATTGGCCCAGAGCTGCTCTCAGCTGCTCT
>NW_023269193.1:1191-1797 GCF_013103735.1 Etheostoma cragini
TTGGCCCAGAGCTGCTCTCAGCTGCTCTGTGATTGGCCCAGAGCTGCTCTCAGCTGCTCTGTGATTGGCCCAGAGCTGTGTGGGATGAGGCTGGAAGGGAAACAGCTACTGCGATGGCAGTTAACACGACGAAAGGAAAAAGATTACAACTCTGGAGGAATGAAATCACGTTTCCTGGGTGGAAAGAGACGAGATTTTGTGAGATTTAGCATAATTTAGCGTAACTTCCCTCCGCAGCTGTATCCCTTCCAGCCACCAGCGTCTGTGATGTAATAATATAGTGACGTTCCTCTGGACCAATGGCAGGCCGGGTGGTGATCATGTGTCTGTTTGGTCCAATCACAGACGGCAACGAGAAACGCACAGACTGAGATCGAGATCCTGCAGAGAGTCGACCACGTGAGTCTGACACCACAGAAGAAGAGACAGGATTACACTATTAATAAGCAATACGATTAGTAATCTGGTCTCCTTGTCCCCTGCAGCCTTGTCTCATAAAAACGGAGGACTTCTATCAGACGGAGGACAGTTTTTACATCGTGTTGGAGCTGTGAGTTTAAGTTAAAGCTGCTGTCATTTCATCACCAACCCACCAGACTCCATGTA
>NW_023269194.1:0-3348 GCF_013103735.1 Etheostoma cragini
TCAATTGGTTAGTAGTAGTTCCCGGGCAAATTGCAAATTGTAGTGCGCTGCCTGTGTCTTTGGATCCTCATGGAGGCAACTTGATTGATTGATATGCTCCATTAAATCCCATGACCCTAAATGGGAATACAGTGGAAAGAGCACAACTCCTGGACTTGATAAATAAATAAATAAAACGGAACATGAATATCACAGATATGTATTGATATCACAGACAGAGCAGTAAAACCTAAGCCATTTTGCTGTCTAAAACTGTGATTTATATCATAGCAGTGCAAGCATTTTGCCCAGGTTTGATTTCCATTCACCGCAGTTGCATTTACAGGTTTTTAAAGCCATACACAACATGTTTCAATTTTCCTTGCGAGATTCATCCAAAATGATGAATAAGGATAAGTCTAAGTCTATCTCAGAAAAAAGTCAAAAGAATTTCAAAATCTTCACTGGATGTAACTCAGGGGTACAGCGCATGCTTTACATGTATTAGGACCCGGAATCTCCAGCAGGTATTACGGTAGTCTTTAAAAGAGCTGCAACAGATAATACCTCCTGTGGTAATCTGACTGCTAGACAGCACAATAAGCACTTTAAACGTACATGTTACAGTTTCTATTTACAGTATTAATTAGCTGTAGTGTAGTATGTTTATTGTATTACACTCCAGTTTTTATGGGTGTTACAGCGGGTATGAGCACTGTAGTTTCTTTTTTTATGAACGAAATAATCTCAACATGCAATTAAGTTCAGGTGGAGACATTTCACTTCAGACACTTGCTACAGATGCTTTGTTAAACATCAACAGACTGGAAATAGACAGACTGCTGGTTATGGGCCCAACAAGCTTCCGCTGCGCCACTCTGCTCTTCTGTTCATGACAAGGGGCTGGAAAATGTGTGATTCACATTTTGACGGAAGGTTTTGGACCCTGTGGCAACCAAGGCTCCAACAGCTTACGGGTTGCAAAGTTAAACATTTGGTACTCCTTGCAACTACCTTTTATATGAGCTTCCTGATTACTCACACATTGATTATTCAACATCTGTTGGATCAGTCAGGATGGCCAAGCGGTCCAAGGCGCTTCTGACCACTAGTGTCTTCATCTGTAATTAATGTCTTGGACATGATATTGAGTTTATAGAACTTAGCAATTCTTTTTATTTAAAACTGTGGACAAATGTCAGAAGTGTGGACTTGTGTTTTGGTGGAAAGCCGGCGTTGACGCCGCTATGTCTCTGTTTCTGGGAGCCGTGTGTGAGTGAATAGGGGCAGGGCTACGTGGAGAGTAAGGGGAGAGACCCAAACACAAGCACAGTTTTTCAAAAGAAATGGGTCCTGTAATGCAAAATTGAACCATATCGATATAAACAACATTGCTTTGTTTGTGGATAGATGACGACATTAGTTGCACTGGTGCGACCTGGGGGAAAAATGTTATTTGCACCCTAGAGCCCTGTGAGCTAACAGACACTAACTAGCACCCTAGAGTGCTGTGAGCTAACAGACTCTAACTAGCACCCTAGAGCCCTGTGAGCTACAGACACAAACTACCACTGGTCACTGCTGTTTTCTGAATAACAACCGACTGCTATCTGTTGTGAAGATTTCCTCACCTTAGTCTGTCCTCTGTGATTGTCTACATCTAGAAACTAAGCTTCGCGGTGCAGGGAACAACTGTGACTGGCTCATGATCAGACACTTGTTTATAGAGCGGTAGATTGGCTTTGCAGAAATAACTCTGAGTGTTCTATTTTGTTTATATTTTTTGATTAGATAGTAGTGCTGGGTACCATTTCAAGGGATAATTTGGGCTGCACTGGACCAGCAGAGGGTACAGCACCAGTTGGAGCAGCAGGGTCAACAGCAGTTGTAGCAGCAGGGTCAGCAGCAGCAGGTGTGGCTGTCTGCACATTAGTTTTCTAATACAAATATCAAGGAAACCTTCTTAGTGTGAAATCCACACATGCAGAAATAATAACCAAGATTAACCAAAATTAAAATGCACCAGAATGTTACATGACATTAATTAATTGTTGATAGTTGTTAAAATAACATGTAAAAAGCTGTACCTTAAGATAGAGCTCATGCCATCTCTTTTGCCTAGGGGCTGGTCTATTCCCAGCATCAGTAGGTCAAACCCCTGTAGCACCAAACGTCCTCAGCCGGGACAGCCATTCATCGTCCCCCATGGCACGATGCTTTTTAGCCTTAGATGCCATCTGAGATTAAAACTGAACAGGACAATAGGACAATAATGTCAATAGTTTAAGAATACAAACTGACTATGTGACAGATGTGTAATCTGTCAAGTCCTGCCTTCTGAAGCTCTAGCCAGGAGCCATTCCTCGCCTAAATCAATATGAGTCAGTCTCCAAAGATAAATTTGGTTGGTGTGACTCCCTGATGGTCTAGTGGCTAGGATTTGGCACTCTCACTGCCGTGGCCCGGGTTCAATTCCCGGTCAGGGAATTGGCAGGACTTGAAAGAGTAACTTTCTGGACTTGTTTTTGGTTGATTTAGATTTGTCAGATTCTTCCTCATTAGTTTAACACTAGAACCCCAACACTTTTAAAGAGTACCATTACCCTTAAATCAGACCCCCGACAGCGGATGTATCCTTTTGTGCATGAGCAATAGCTACATTCTCCCACCATTTTTTGCAAACAGTGTTGATCTTTTTTGGCAAGCGTACAGAAAGCCAGTCAAATCTTTGTTGTAGTGCCAATTGTGGGGCCTCCTGCAGGATCTTTATCCTAAGCTGTCCAGTTTCTATCAATGTAAAATCAAGCAGAGGATGGAACAATTAGGAGGCATAACAGATAATTAGCTAAACAAAGCTGCCATGACCCGGATTCAAACCGGATCAAATAAAAATAAAAAACTCTGACAGTCAGAGAAGCGACAAATGAAAAAGGAGAGTGCTGCTCATTGTTCCTTTTATTTTTTTCCAGTTTTTTCTGTTGCATGCAGTTGAAGCAGGACATGAAAAATTGCCAACATGCTCTAATACCGTCTTGATTGCTCCTAATGTGGCTTAATTTATCAAACTGGATTTTAAATTTCAGACTAGGATTGTAACGGCTCCTGCCTTTAGGGCTCGTCCGGGAGTTGAACCCAGGACCTCTCCCCTAGACCAACGAGCCACGTATCAGGTAGTATTTTTATGGGTCCACTGCCAGATTGAGCTTTCTGATTATATTAGACGAAAGACTACTTTGGAAGCAAAACATTTTACCAACATTGGAACTTGAATCTTGGTAAAAAGAAAATTCATCTTAGATCTGTCACTGACTTGAAAGACTATGGTCAGGTAGATTGTCGTCGAGTCTTTTCATGGCTCCACGGCCCAAT
>NW_023269195.1:0-1062 GCF_013103735.1 Etheostoma cragini
GGCTGGGGGGGCAGTCATGTGACAATGTCAGACCTGTGGGGGTGTTTTGAGGCTGGGGGGGCCTCGCCCCCTACCCTGCAGAGAGTCACCAGATCTCTTTTTCTGGTCTTCTTCTATGTGTTGTGGTTACTGAGGCTCATGGGTATTGTAGTCCAGATGGAGGAATGTGTGTCTCTAACACGACGACCGACTCCTTAAAAGGAAACTTTACTACGAGGGAAGGAAAACCTCCTGCAGCAGAGACCCAGACCCAGCGGGGACACGGACCCAGGACTGGAGTCTGGGACACGGACCCAGGACTGGAGTCTAGGACCTGGATCCGTGACTGGAGTCTGGGACCTGGACCCAGGACTGGAGTCTGGGACACGGACCCAGGACTGGAGTCTGGGACCTGGATCCGTGACTGGAGTCTGGGACACGGACCCAGGACTGGAGTCTAGTCCAGGTGTGGAACTACTTTAGTTACTAGTTAGTTTAGAGAGACAGAGAGAGAGTACTTTTACTGTATCCGAGTATTTATACAGGGTGGTATTAGTACTTTTACTGCAGTGAAGAAGAAGAAGAAGAAGAAGAAGAAGAAGAAGAAGAAGAATAAGACATTAAAGCGACCAATCAGGGAGGGAACGCCTAAAAAGGCAGTACTATTACGGTCTCAGAGTATTTATACAGGGTGGTATTAGTACTTTTACTGCAGTGAAGAAGAAGAAGAAGAAGAAGAAGAAGAAGAAGAAGAAGAAGAAGAAGACATCAGAGCGACCAATCAGGGAGGGGCAGCCCTGATGGAGGGAGCGCCTTATAAGGCAGCGGGTCTGGTTCTGGTTCAGAGCCCGGGGGGGCGGGTCTCTGCAGGACTCCTGTCCTTCTTTAGTGTGTTCTTCTCTTCCTCCGCCCTCCTTCACTCCTTCACTCCTTCATCTCTTCATCTCTCTGACACCATCATCATCGTCATCATCATCACTTCCACCCCCGAAACAGCTGTTCATGTCCCGGGACGAGGCCTGAGGATCGGAGGAGGAGGAGGAAGAGGAGGAGGAGGAGGAGGAGGAGGAAGAGGAGGAGGAG
>NW_023269196.1:0-1655 GCF_013103735.1 Etheostoma cragini
TTTTTCTTCCATCTCTTTCCATCATGTTCCATCTTCTTGTTTGGACACGTCACTTTCACAGACCCGAGAGGAATCTGGGCGCCCGCGTGGTGCTGGACTTGACCGAGGGCCAGAGGGGCCCGCGTAACGTGACGTGTGACAACTTTTTCACCTCCTACGCGCTGGCCCAGCGGCTGCTCGTTGAGCGGCGCCTCACCGCGTGGGCACGATGCGCAAAAACAAGCCTGAGCTGCCGGGGTCGTTGCTCGCCACCAAGGGCCGCGCGGCCTTCATGCCCGTCCCCACTCTGGTGTCCTAGGTGCCCAAGAAGCACAGGAACGTGGTGCTGCTGAGCACGCTGCACACGGGGGATGCGCACGTTGGTGCCGGCAGGCAAGCCAAACCCGACATCATCCTCCACTACAACCATACCAAGGGAGGCGTGGACAACCTGGACAAGCTTGTGGGCACATACAACTGCCGCAGGAAGACAGCACGCTGGCCCCTCGCCGTCTTCCTTAACATCCTCGACGTGTCCGCCTACAACGACTTTGTGCTGTAGCTAGAGCTCAGGCCCAAGTGGATGCTCGGCGAGTTAACAAGAGGAGGGCGTTCCTTGAGCAGTTAAGAAGGGCGCCTGTGACGGCAGTGGGGACGGCAGCGGTGGCAGCGGCGGCAGAGGCGGCGGTGGCACAGTCACAAGAGGCCTAGAGGAGGACAGGGATTCTGAACCGGACACACCGAGGGTGCAAAGCAAAAGGAAGCGGTGTCAGCTCTATCCAGAAAGAAAGGACCACAAAACACACATCATGTGCGGTGGCTGCAAGAGATACATCTGCGGGAGCTGCACGCGAGCCTACTACTGTGCAGACTGTGTTTGCCCGTAGCCTCTTGGCCTGCGTGGATGAGGCCCCGACCAAACTTTGAATCTGTTTTGAATACACACACACACACACATACACGTACACCCAAACACATGTACCCACACACACACACACACACTCACACACACACACACACACACACACACACACACACACACAAATACACCTTGGTCCCAGGGACCCAAATGGTGAGGCTGCAGCCTCAAGGGTAGTAGAAAGATGACATTGAACAAGGATGAGGCCTCGAGGGCATTTGACATGACATGAAAGTGGTGTCTCAGGGACCCCGAAGCACTACGGCAGGCTAGTTAAAAAGGTCACATAAACTAAACATGTCCCTGTGACACAAAGGACAATAAAAGGGTTAAGTTGGCCAGTAAGTGTTGCTTTTTCATCTTTGTTGTGATTGTTGTGTGCTTTCAATATCACACATGTTGATATTATGAAAGAAAATGTGTAGCAAACCCTTGTAACACATTTAAAGGTTCCATGGTGTAATGGTTAGCACTCTGGACTCTGAATCCAGAGATCTGAGTTCAAATCTCAGTGGAACCTGGTTTTTAAGCCACAGCACAGGTGAAACAAAAAATCAACATTTCAACTTCACACATCTAGTTTAAAGTAAGCTTACAGGTTTAATGTCATTGGCCATTTAGACTGTAAACAGTATGTTGGTGGGGGGCATGTTGAGGAGTCACCTGGTCGTTAATGTAACTTGAAGAAGCTCCACATTTGACAGTATTGACTGGAAGTGAGAGGCTTTGAGTTACATGGGGGATACACACTTTGCAT
>NW_023269196.1:1665-3172 GCF_013103735.1 Etheostoma cragini
AATCACCATAAAAATTAGGTATCACTGAAATTTGAACATGTGTTGCTGCAGTCAGAGTTTACAGTGCTCATCCTGAATGGGCCGGTATAGTGCATCAGAATTGCTTGTTGAATGGTCTATTAGATTTGGAACCCCCCTTTCCCCACAGCTTTCAATTATCAGATATGGGTGGGGGAGTGGGCTCTGTGTCCAAACCTTTCTGACTAAAAACAAAACACTAAAGAAGTCTCTTGGATGAGAGACAATACTTCTGCGGAGGACATTTTACCAAGTACAGTTGCCCTTGGCCTAGTTGGGATCTTTTGGGGTAATAGCATGGATCAGGGACCAAAATGGACACATCTGGACTCAATGTGGGCATTCTACGGCAATATTTGACACATTTAAACCATGAAGACAGTTATCAGTTTATTTCCCATCTGGCAGGGGCATTTTGGACTCAGTTGGACATTTTGAAGATAACTGCACAATGTTGTCAGTCTGGTTTCATTTTACCAAACCAGAGTGTTGATTATTGGAACAGATGAAAAACAAACTATTTAAATAAACAGTTTCATCAAAAGCGATTTGGGGTTTCATTTAACAAAGACATGGATTATTTTAGGATTTTGTCACCATTTGGCAAAAAAAAAAGACTTACTGAAGAATATATCAAGCAACTTACTTGAGTTTGAATCATTGCAAAATACGTGACTAAGTGCTGGAATTGATACAAATTAATAGCACTGAGACATTTCCCTTTATTTCTCTTTCCATTCAGGAGTGATTGCTGTTAGGCCTTTCTTTACTAATACACAAAATGTTCCCAAATTTGTCTTTGTCAACACAATCCATGAATAAAAGATGCATCATCATCCCAGCTGAAAACCACAAGTGTTATGCTTTCATCTGTTGGACAGAATTTTATTTTAAATAATGCAAGCACAATCTGGGAATACAGTTAAAAGGCTATAATCTCTTTGATAGGTTTCCTTTTACAGCCCAAATATATTTTTTTAATAATCTAATACATTTTCACTTTATGAGCAAAACAAAACAATATTAAAAATGTTATCTTAATCACACGCAGATGGTTACAAGAAAGCAGTTTGAGCTACATGGTAAACAGTGATATAGGCTAGAGCAGAATTGCAGAGAAGTTTTCAAATTTACAAATTCACCACTTTAATATCAAAGAATATCTGAGTTCTTTTTCTGTAAATGCATAAACTTAATCTTAGAAATTCTGAGTTTTTTCTCAGAATATTACTCCTCTCTCACGGGTCCGTAACGTTATTATTTTTATACTATTTTCCTACTTCCTTTTGCCAACATCAAGCTGACAAGAAACTCTGTGGCAGATACAGTTGCTGATCTTCCTGGAGTCGTTTACTAGCCCCCCCCCCCCCGAATAATTTGAGATCAAATTAAATGAACTAAATGAGTTTGACACCCCTGGGATAGAGTACACTGTAATCACAATGGTAATAGTAATCATAATTCTTATTTCATTTGATGGATGCAATAC
>NW_023269196.1:3182-6043 GCF_013103735.1 Etheostoma cragini
CAAGTCAAAGCTTCCCTTATATAATATATCATCAGATTATCACATCAATGCACCCACATTAACAGAAACCCCAAACACCTTAATATTTAAATCACTAAACCACAATTTAAATATTCACTTTAACCCCTTTCCATGTGGGTAGTGTTTTATAGCGTGTCCTGATTATAAGGAATACACACAGAATAAACACAGAAGGCTAAGTATCCCTGATAGCTCAATACACCGGTCCCCTACAACATGCTTCAGTTTCCTAACATGACATTTAAAGTGTGTTTAATAATCAAACAAAGTTATGTGTCCAAACAAACTGTGTATATTGCCCAAACATGCAGTAACTTATCCTGGTACTCATTTGTTTTTGGGAGAAACAGTGTCAAGTACTGCACTGTACTCATACTCACCTTATAGAATCAATCATAATTAGACAATAGGTTTATAAGTAATAAGGGAGTTTTTGATTTCGTTTTCACTTTTTATTCTCTATCTTCCAAAACGTCTGGTGGAGTGTTCTGGATATTTCCCCCAGGGATGACTTATGGTGTTGCAGTGTCTCCATTCTGCATGTAGATGAAGACAGAGAAGTGCTATCAGTATTAACAAGAGTGGTTCAGAGTGAGAGATTTGTCGCTAGACTGATGTTTTTAGCTGATGGACAGAAAATAAATTGCATACTATATATATATATATATAGACTATATTTATGATCATTCAATCAAGACAAAATGCCTTAATCCAGGGTGCCTGGGTGGCCTGGTGGAATAGGGAGAGCCCATATAGAGAGGCTTTGTCCTTGATGTAGATGTTGCGTGTTTGATTCTGGCCTGCAGCAGTTTCTCTCTCCCATGTCATAAGCTAGCTAGCTTTTCTCTTTT
Source organism: Etheostoma cragini (assembly GCF_013103735.1). Classification (NCBI taxonomy): domain Eukaryota; kingdom Metazoa; phylum Chordata; class Actinopteri; order Perciformes; family Percidae; genus Etheostoma; species Etheostoma cragini. The sequence goes on from NW_023269196.1 coordinate 4,055, forward strand.
TTATGGTGCCTGAGGGCCCTACACAGTACTTGTCCTATATAAAACAGCCTAGATGTAAATATTACCTGAGGTTCTGGGCAGCCCTTCTCTTTATCCAACTTGGAGAAGTGCTTCCTGGCAGCCTTCACACTCTGCTCATCAGTCTGCTTACTTTAAACCCTGATCAGCTGCTCAGAAAAGCATTCTGGGAGAAGCTTGGACACCTGACAAGAATGACAGCAGCCTGGAGTTGAGAATAATGTGATAACAGAGGCTGCCTTAGAGAGTGATTGCTTTAGTTCTGACCTTTTCTCTTAAGTTGGATGCTTCATCAAGGTTTCTTTTGCTGTAGAAAAACACATCTTTGATGGGGTCCTTGTCTTTCTTTCCATAGTCAAAAGTAGCGACCTGAACGAGAGAGGGGGAACAAGAAGCCTGTTTTTGTATTCCCAAGTAAATTATGCCAATGGTGGAAAGCAACATGTTACACATTAAATGATAATTAACAAAACCCAAGCTTTAAAAAATGGAGTTAAATGAATTAGACTAAAAACTCACCAAAACTACAAAGTCCTCACGTGTCAGTGTGACACCCCCATCGCCCCCCTCAGGGACGGCTGCAGCTAATTCCTCTTCCCATTGAAGATGGCTCTCCTTGGGGAGAGTAGTGTTAAGCAGTTCGATATAAAAACATCATCTAAAACAGCGGTTTTCTCATCCCAAAATGGAGCTTTTCCAAAACTTTCTTCTGCGTGTATAAATCTTAAAACACCAGAAAATGTTGACTAGTGTGGTTGTTTTTACAATAAAAAAGTATTCTCCAGCTTGCAGTCTACATAACTGAATGATCTATGATTTTGTTCACACTGCTATCACATCTTCTAAATTCAATTTCTAGAAATCTTGATCTTTTGCAGTAGCCCAAATGAAATCGAGGTACAATACCCATAGATGTGATGTAAAATAAAAGAGAAAACCGAACCACAAGATGAGAATCACATCAACAATATCTAATGTTAACAATCAATTTTCCAACCGAGAATCTTCTCCATAGGGAGGGAGGAGAAAAGGTGAGAGATTTAAAAAGCCTTCCATCTTGACAACTCACAGTAGAAGTACTTCCACATGACTTTGTTTTTATATATACGAAGGATTGTTTGGATATAATTTATAGTTCTGATAAATCTTAACATATAGGTCTGGTATATTAAAGCTGTCCCCGAGGGCCGGTATGCCTACCATAAGTTATTATTAATAGAGTTAGTCTGTAGATCTCCATACACTGTGCGACAACAGGCCAAAATTATATTTCAATTGGCAGCTTTTCCCGAGCGTTTTTTTCCCAATTTTTTTGCTTTTTGTCCACCAGTAATTATGATTCAGCGTAAAGAAAGAACTGCCGGGGTCATTAACATGCTTATCAGCATTCACATGTGAATGGAGGTGTTTTGCATTGACTATTTATGGTTAGAAATGGGCGTGTACAGGGCGGGATAAGAGGCTGATCAACGTGCACACACCTGTGGGTCATCTCTGATTTATAAATGTTTGTACAATCGGTTTTATAAATCAGACTTTTTTTGGTGTAAGCCTCTTTGGGCTTTTGGGCGTAGGTACACTTTTAGTAAGGATCCTACGCACAGTTTTATAATTGAGACACCAGATATGTAAATATCAACAGCTACATTTTGCATCTGGCTGTATTAAAATGGGCCGTCACAGACTGGCAGAGTAACCAGCAGTGTCTGTAACCCAGTCACAGACGGGACTCTGTATGGCAGAAAAGTTAGAGGACAACTTAGTCATCTTCATTTTATCAGACAACCCAGCAACCATAAAAAGCACCTTACCAGATGTTGGCTGTGATGCACACAGTGATTTAATAAAGGTACACAAAGACATTAATGCATACCCCGGTGGGGACTTGTTTAGGATTGGTTTCACCCAGAAACGTGTAGTGGTCTCGAGAGATGATCCTTTCTAGAATCTTCTTTGCCTCAGCCAGCTCCA
>NW_023269197.1:0-3127 GCF_013103735.1 Etheostoma cragini
ACTGGCTTTCAGACTCTTATTGTGAAGGCCCTGTGTCTTCAGTCACAAACTGGCTTTCAGACTCTTATTGTGAAGGCAGCGTGTCTTCAGTCAGAGTCGTCGGTGATGTCACTGCCGCTGCTGTCGTCGTGGTTACCGGAGTTGAAGGCCCTACAGGTAAACTTTGACCTGAGAGCACGCTTCCTGTTGTCATGGGAACAAGAACACGGTCAGACACAGAAATATTTTCAGATAATAAAGTTTCAAAAGAAAAAAAACTGGGACGGACCTGCGGTAGAAGAAGTTAGGTCGACTCCTGGAGGACAGACAGCCGTCTGTCTTCTCGTCCTGCAGACAGACAGGTGGACAGACAGACAGACAGACAGGTAGACAGACAGGCAGACAGGTAGACAGACAGGCAGACAGGTAGACAGACAGGCAGACAGACAGGTAGACAGACAGGCAGACAGACAGACAGACAGACAGGCAGACAGACAGACAGACAGGCAGACAGACAGGCAGACAGACAGGCAGACAGACAGACAGACAGGTAGACAGACAGGCAGACAGACAGGTAGACAGACAGGCAGACAGACAGACAGGTAGACAGACAGACAGGCAGACAGACAGGTAGACAGACAGGCAGACAGACAGACAGGCAGACAGACAGGTAGACAGACAGACAGGCAGACAGACAGGCAGACAGACAGACAGGCAGACAGACAGACAGGTAGACAGAGAGACAGACAGACAGACAGGCAGACAGACACATTAGTGGGAGATTTATTAGAGCAGAGAGGCCCCTTCTCTAAATGAAAGCCGCTGAGAGATAGACAGGTAACTTACCCATGATGCATCAGTGCTGGGCTGGTGTTCAGGCTGTGCGGCGCCTCCTCCAGGAGACTCGTGTTGCTGCAGCGCCGCCTCGTTGTCCCCCGACGTCCCGCTGCTGCCTGCACACAAGACACATGACACACGTCACATGACACAGTCTACCTGTCTGTCAGTTAACCTGTCCGTCCGTCTGTCTGACCTGTCTCACCTTTAGCAGTGCTCTCTGGAGGCTCCTCCTCTTCCTCGCTGCTCCTCTCACCCTGAAATGGAGAGACATTACATCATCATTACATCATCATTACATCATCATTACATCATTGTTACATCATCATTACATCATCATTACATCATTGTTACATCATCGTATCAACACACACACACACACACACACACACACACACACACAGACACACCTGGTGTGTGTTGCAGGTGAGTCTGCGGAGGCGTGTCCTCAGCTGTAGCTCCGCCCCCTGCGAGCTGAGCAGCAGCAGCTCCAGCCTATCAGATTGCTCCGTGAGCTGCCGGACCGCCTCCCGGTACTGGTCCTTCTCCTGCAGGAGCAGCCGCGCCTCCTCCTGCTGCTCCGCCCGCGCCGCCAGAGCCTGGACAGCCAATCACACGCCTTACCTTCATGACATCATCAACAGCACCTGTAGCAGCCATCTCACTCTGGTGGGGTTGGTTACCATTTTTAATGTTTTCAAAGCATTTCGGATGTTTTAAGCAGCTCTTCTCCAACCATCCTCATCATCATTACATCATCACTACATCATCATTACATCGTCATTACATCTTCGTCTCAACACACAGACAACAGACAGACAGACAGACAGACAGGCAGACAGACAGGCAGACAGACAGACAGACAGACAGACAGGCAGGCAGACAGACAGACAGGCAGACACACAGACAGACAGACAGACAGACAGACGGGCAGACGGACAGACAGACAGACAGACAGACAGACAGACAGACAGACAGACAGACAGACAGACAGACAGACAGACCTTGTCTCTCTCTCTGATCACCTCCTCCAGCTGTCGGAGGGTTTGTTTGTTTCGTTGGCGGTACATCCGGGCGTCTCCCTTCAGCTGAGCACACAGCAGCTCTAACTCCTCCTTCTCCTCCACGCTCTGAAACAAGCGCACCCAGAGAGAGGCGTTATACATGGTAACATCTGGAAACAAGCGCACCCAGAGAGAGGCGTTACACATGGTAACATCTGGAAACAAGCGCACCCAGAGAGAGGCGTTACACATGGTAACATCTGGAAACAATAATCCTCTGTCTTTGTATAATATACTATGATGATATGATATATATATAATATAAAATATAATATAATATAATATATAATATATTATATTATATATTATATATATAATATATAATATAATATATTCCTATTCCATTTAGGATCCATTTTAGAATTCTGTTACTTGCTTTTAAATCAGTAAACGGTGTTGCCCCGCCATACCTCTCTGAGCTCCTCCTCTCTTCTAGACCCGCCCGTCAGGTCTCAGGTCCGATGACCAGCTGCTCCTGACTGGGCCTGAAACTATGGAAGGATCTGCCTCTGTCTTCTTTATCTGCTCTAAAACCTTCTTAAAACCCTTCTCTTCTCTTTGGACACATAGTGAGATGTCGACTTCCTTTACTTGTTCTTATTTGCTACTTTGTGTGTGTTTTTTTTTTATTGTATGGTTATTAATTATAAATATGTTTGTTTATTTTCTGTACAGCACTTTGGTTGTAAAGTGCTTAACAAATAAAGTTGGTATGGTATGGTTTATAATATATATGATATATATAATATAATATATATAATATATATAATAATATTACCCGGGTTCTCTGCTCCTCGGCCCGGTGCAGGTCTCTCTGAAGTCGAAACACTGACGTCAGGAGGTTCATCTGAGCTGGACCCTGGTCCTGCTGCAGCTCCTCCTTTATCTCCTCCTTTTTATCCTTTTTCTCCTCCTTTATCTCCTCCTTTTTATCCTTTATCTCCTCCTTTTTATCCTTTTTCTCCTCCTTTATCTCCTCCTTTTTCTCCTCCTTGTCTGTCTGCGTCTCCTCTTTCTTCTCCTCCAGTCTGTTGGGGGGGCGGTTCTCCGTGGGCAGAACCAGACTCCGGCTCTGAAAACACACATTTACACTTTTTAACTTTCAAAATGGAAACAAATGAAAAAACTAAAGATAAAGCACTGTGTGTCTGTGTGTGTGCATGGGTGTATGTGTGTGTGTGTGTGTGGGCCAGGTTTAGCTACATTTGTGGGGACCAAAAACTGTGAATCCAGTATACTTATGGGGA
>NW_023269198.1:0-219 GCF_013103735.1 Etheostoma cragini
ATGCTTAGTGGTCCAATAAACCAAACAATCTAAGGTTTGTGGACCATATCGTTTCACCATCTCATCGATCACAGGCCCTGTAGGAACGTGTGGTTTCGTGCCCTTATTGCCCATTTCTAAAAGTGAAATGAATAAGCAATTGAAGTACTTCTTTTTCGTATAATCGTCAATATACGGCCCAGTTTAGTCTCTCTGTAAACTTTGCGAAAAAACCTGAAA
>NW_023269198.1:229-354 GCF_013103735.1 Etheostoma cragini
CTTAATTTAAGCTACAATGACTGTTTATCTGTGATAGATTCCTGCTCGAGGAAAATCCAGATAGCCAGCTATGATGACTGTCTATCTGTATGATTTTAAAATCTATCCGTCACCCCGTCCTACTC
>NW_023269198.1:364-677 GCF_013103735.1 Etheostoma cragini
TGAGATGATGTCACACTAGTGGTTTTATTCTGTTCATCAACCTGGATGTTTAAAACCACGAATAAAAACCCTTTTCTCCTGTTTTTGTAAAACCCAAAGTTTCCCAAAACAAAAGATAAAACTTTCACCAAATGACCCCAGTGAAAAAACCTTGGTCAGTCTTTGTCTCGCACAGTGTCTCAGTATCCAATTCAAATGGTTTATAATTGAAATTCTAACTTACCCCCGCTGTTTGAAATTGCTTCATTTTCGTTTGGATTTCAGAGTGGAATCAGTGAGCCCTCCGCAGTTTCTGACCCTCTGTCTCTCAAAG
>NW_023269198.1:687-930 GCF_013103735.1 Etheostoma cragini
GAGGTTTAGAGGCAGGCAATCGTCAGATCCCTGGATGATCTGTCATCAGTCACCAGCGGAGTCCCAATCTGATCCCTCCTTGAAATCCTGCCGACAACGCCAAGTTTGTTGTGGAAGTTTCTGTTCAGCGAGGGAGGAATTGCAATGGATTGGAAAATGCAAAGATATAACAAATTCAGTTATCTCATACAAGGAGAAGACACTGAGGAAAGACACAGAAGACATTTACTCTGAGAGGCATTG
>NW_023269198.1:952-1142 GCF_013103735.1 Etheostoma cragini
GAGATCTTATTATGAATAATTAATATGAAAATCATTGTTTAAATGTAATTTTCCATTACAAGTTACTGTCCGGTACACGCTCCAGGTAAGTAGAAAGCAATCTGTTATGCAACTTTGCATTGCACTAAAATGTCCAAATTTGGACCTGAATCCAACAATAACAATACTTGACACTCACATACACTCACCT
>NW_023269198.1:1272-1568 GCF_013103735.1 Etheostoma cragini
CATCTTGCAGTTGATGGAGTGGGATTTGTAGGATGCACATCCAGGGCACGAAGCTCCCGTTCCACCACATCCCAAAGATGCTCTATTGGGTTAAATTAAACAAAGCAAGTAACCACAAATTAAAACTAGTACAATGGCTGGGAATCGAACCCAGGTCGACTGCTTGGAAGGCAGCTATGCTCACCACTATACCACCATCGCTGGACAGTGAAGTTGTTCTTAAAGGTTGGATCTTTTCTTTTTATCAAAAGATGATTTTTTTTAATTCCTCTTTTTAGTCAACTTCAGAATGGGTT
>NW_023269198.1:1694-1863 GCF_013103735.1 Etheostoma cragini
TTTTACAGCAGAAAGCACCATTTTAAGGACACACAGACCTACAATGTAATTGCACTGCTTTGGCCTATACCAGCACAATTGAGGGTTCAGCACTCTCCTGAGCCAGCCCTAACTATAAACTTTTTCAAAGAGGAAAGTCTTAAGCCTACTCTTAAATGTGGAGATGGTG
>NW_023269198.1:1940-2212 GCF_013103735.1 Etheostoma cragini
CTCCCATTCTACTTTTGGAGACTCTATAATAAGGTACTATGAGTTCTTTAAGATAAGATGGTGCCTTAACATGAAGCGGATTTTATTGGAAGCCAATGCAGAGAAGCTAAAACAAGAGGGATGTGATCTATTTTCCGGGTTCCTGTCAGAACACGTGCTGCAGCATTCCGGATTAGCTGAAGAGTCTTCATTGTGTTTTTCGAGTTGCCTGATAATAAAGAATTGCAGTAATCCATCGTACAAGTAGCAAATGCATGGATTAGTTTTTCTGC
>NW_023269198.1:2222-2428 GCF_013103735.1 Etheostoma cragini
GAAAGGATATTCCTGAACTTGATGACTACTGCACTATGGAAGCTATGGTAGGCCAGGCCACGACTTTACAACAGGGAGATTTTTCCGTGAAAAGTATTGAGAGTTCAACTCAGCAGAGTTTGATTGTGTGAAGTCAACACGAACAAAGAAACGTGTTTCCGCCCTGTTTTGAACAAGGGACATTTTGCGTGTTAGGCGAACGTGAT
>NW_023269198.1:2519-2677 GCF_013103735.1 Etheostoma cragini
TTTTACTGTAAATGTTTAAAATGCTGTTAGACATGTCATTTTTGACATATAGAGATTTTAAATTGTATTCAGTCACAGATGCTTTGTCATGGATTTGAGTGACAGCAAATATGTAGTAAACCTGAATATATATACGTGTATTTACTGTGGCATAAAGG
>NW_023269198.1:2758-3050 GCF_013103735.1 Etheostoma cragini
CTCGTTAGTATAATGGACAGTATCTCTGCCTGTCACGTGGAAGATTGGGGTTTGATTCCCAAACGGGGAGATTTTTCTCAGGCTGTGTTCAGCATGGGAGGAGAACTCTTGACCCCTGAATGGGAATATTGTCAAGCGATGGAAGGCGCACACCTCCTGGACATGAAAAACACGTCTCAAGGCGCAGCAGGAGGTGGAAGAAAGTCTGTGCACATTTGAATTTCTCTTATGCTCTTTGCAGATGAGGTGGTTCTGTTGGCTTCATCAGGCAGTAATCTACAGCCCCCACTGG
>NW_023269199.1:0-1749 GCF_013103735.1 Etheostoma cragini
CACACACACACACACACACACACACACACACACACACACACACACACACACACACACAGGGTTAGAGCCACACCCTGATTGAAAAGATAACAATCTAAATATAAAACCGGTGGAGCTGGTTGGCTGCTGACCTGAAGAGGGGGGCGTGTCCTTTGTTGTTGGCCAATGAGAAGAAGCCGCTGTGCGGGGAGAAGTCGAGGCAGCTGGCTCGGTACACTATCTTCCTCTTGGACACGGGGAAGTTAGAGAAGACGGACAGACTCGGCAGGTGGACCTGACGGGACACGGAGACCACAGACAGAGGGTTTCAGAGACAGAGACACAGAGAGAGACACAGAGAGAGGGTAACAGAGACAGAGAGACAGACACAGAGACAGAGAGACGCAGAGAGAGGGTAACAGAGACAGAGAGACAGACACAGAGACACAGAGACAGACACAGAGAGACAGACACAGAGACACAGAGACAGACACAGAGACAAACACAGAGAGACAGAGACACAGAGACAGACACAGAGAGAGAGACAGACAGAGACACAGAAACAGAGAGACAGACACAGAGACAGAGAGACACAGAGAGAGGGTAACAGAGACAGAGAGACAGACACAGAGACACAGAGACAGACACAGAGAGACAGACACAGAGACAGACACAGAGACACAGAGACAAACACAGAGAGACAGAGACAGACACAGAGAGAGAGACAGACAGAGACACAGAAACAGAGAGACAGACACAGAGACCCAGTAACAGTCGGTCTCAGTAGTGTCCCAGCCCCCCCATCGTCTCACCAGGCGGACGGCCTCGTCTTCGGCCCGGGACGCCATGGCGAGGATCTCCGAGGAGGGGTTAAAGGTCAGAGCGGTGGCCGAGGTCAGCAGGTTCATCACGGCTCTCAGAGGCCTGGGATTGGCCGAGTTAAGACACGCCTCCTGGGAGTAGATGTTGACCACGCCCGCCTCAGAGCTGACACACACACACACACACACACACACACACACACACACACACACACACACACACACCAATAAGAAAAGGTCCTTTAAAGAGAGGGAGGGGTTATGTGATGCTAAGAGAGCAGGATGGTGTGTGGGCGGGGCCTAACAGACAGCTGTGAGCCAATCAGAGAGGAGCCTGGTGTGTGGGCGGGGCCTAACTGACAGCTGTGAGCCAATCAGAGAGGAGCTTGGTGTGTGGGCGGGGCCTAACAGACAGCTGTGAGCCAATCAGAGAGCAGCATGGTGTGTGTGGGCGGGGCCTACCCGCAGGCGAGGTACTGGCCGTTGGGCGAGGCGGCGATGGACGTTCCCCTCACACAGCCGTCGTCTGTGAACCTGTTCACACAGGACCTGGTCCTCAGGTCCCACACATACACCTCACCGTCCTCTGGGGGGACGGACACACACACACACACACAGTTAAGTGTCTGTCTCTCTACCTGTCCGTCCACCTGTCTGTCCACCTGTCTGTTTGTCCACCTGTCTCTCTACCTGTCCGTCAACCTGTGTGTCTACCTGTCTGTCCACCTGTCTGTTTGTCCACCTGTCTCTCTATCTGTCCGTCCACCTGTCTGTCCACCTGTCTGTGTCCACCTGTCTGTCTGTCCACCTGTCCGTCCTCCTGTCCGTCCGTCCACCTGTCCGTCCACTTGTCCGTCCGTCCACCTGTCCTTCCACCTGTCCGTCCACCTGTCCGTCTACCTGTCTGTCCGTCCACCTGTCTGTCCACCTGTCTATGTGCACCTGTCTG
>NW_023269200.1:0-2320 GCF_013103735.1 Etheostoma cragini
CTCTGAGCTGCTGCTGCTGGCTTTCTGTTGAGCTGACTGTCTGAACTGAGCGACCATCTCAGAGATGAAAGTGTTGACGTGCAGCTCAGGTTTTGTGTTGAAAACCTTTTTACACAGCGGACACAGGTACTGGTCATTATTATCCCAGTGTTCAGTGATGCAGGTTTTGCAGAAGTTGTGTCCACATGGTATGGTGACAGGATCAGTGAACACATCCAGACAGATGGAGCACAGAAACTGATCTTCAGATGGCAGATAGTTTGCAGCAGCCATATCTACACAAAGGGTGAAAGAAAAGGAAAAACATTAAATCCAAAATACAGTTTTAATAATTATTTAAAAAAGAAACAGGTGTGTGCAACTTCCAGAATCAGGTTAAGACACTTTGTCCCACTTTAGTCCAGTCAGTCCCACTCAGCAAACAATAGTTAAACTAGAACTGCAAGCAGTTACATCGGGGTCCAAGCCTCCAAGCGCAAGTCGGCCTCAACGACCCGGGAAGCGCACAAAAGTGGAACCCAAAGCGAGACGGGGGGGGCAAATATCAGGACATATGGAGAGGTATATGTAACAGTATGGATTAATAGCACAATGACCACGAAAAACTCTGGGCTTCTAGACTGGATATAAAACCTTCTGTAAGGGACAGGAAGACAACAAAGACATCAGCAGAACGGGGACACTGTTAGCTTTTAGCTCCAAAAGACAGAATGTTTTTACTAGTTATATTATTAAGTTACAAAGTTAGGAATCAGAAATGTCGTATTGGGTCAAGTACGACGCACTCGACCTCAAAAGGGATAAAATGGCCCAAAATGGTCTACGGTCATTTTAGTGGCATGCCAAACAATCATCAGTGTTTATAGCATTTACTGTGGCAGAGAGATTGCAATTTTCCCATTGAAATGCTTTGAGTTTTAAGACAAAACAAATAAACGTCATCCCCCATCCCACATCATCACAGACCCTTCACCATACCTAGAGATCAACATAGGAGTGAGTTGCTCCTGTGTATTCGTAATGATTCTGAAAAGCAGATGTTACGCTTACGAAAACACTTTGAGTAGTTGGAAGTAATTACACATAAATGAGCACATATTTGTGAAAGAACAAATATGTGCTCTTTTTGTTTTGCTGAGAATCAACTCAAAACACTACACAATGGAGCTTTAAATCAAAATGTAGAGGACGACTCATCCTTCACATTTTTGATGTTACTATTTTTTAATTTGGCTGCATAGGGAGGGTGAAAATAAATGGTATGAATAGCATCACGTTATCTAGAAACCTGTTTTGTTACAGTATGCTGGTGATATTTCCCCAGTAATTGCACTTTTGCTCCATTGATGTGCAGGTTTTAAAACCCTAAAACCTCCGGGGCCGGAGCCCCAGAAGCCGTAACCCCCCCCCGCGTGCCCAAGTTTCTATTAACCCTCCTGTGTCCTCGGGTCAAATTTGACCCGTTTTCTAAAAGTTACTTTATCAGAAATTTGGGTTTCTATCAACCAAAATGTCCAAAAAATAATGTAGATGGTTCCCTACAACGCTCTTTAAAATTTACAAATTTCTTTGAATTTGAGTGTTTTATTAAATTTTATATCATTCGAAAAAAATGATAAAAGAACGTTGAAAAACGTGACAAAAATGACAACAAAAGTGTCACAAAAAGTGCAGGAATAAACACTGAAAACAACAAAATGTAAATAAAATAAACAGCGCAGGAAAAAACAACAACCAAATAAGGCAGAAAAAGTTGTTTTTAATTTGGACCGAGAAAAACAAAAAGTTGCACAGTTGGCGGGAGGACGACACGAGGATAAAGAACAACACTGATAATTTGAAAAAAAATTATAATTTATAATTTTTTTTAGAGTAATTTATAATTTTTCTTTATAATAATAATTTATATTTTTTATATAATTTATACTCTTCATTATTCTTATTCTTCTTATTATTATTTATACTCTTTATTCATCCCCTATGGGGAAATTACAATCTACACTCTGTTGTTATTACACACAGGCCTGAACTACACACACATGCTCAGGTCCTATACATGCTCTAATGGAGAGATGTCAGAGTGGGGGGGGGGGGTGGGGAGGGGCTGATGTTCGTGCCTTGCTCAAGAGCACCTTGCTCTGTGTGCTTGAACACGCTTCATTTCCTCCAGCTGCTTCACATTAAAAGCCTCCCACTGGTTCTCTGTTGAAAGCTTTTATTGTGAAACAGCCAGACAGGAAGCAGTATTCATGAAGCGATCTGTAACCGGTAACAACAGCAGTAAAGCAGGAAGTAACCTAAACTCCAAAAAACAGCTTCC
>NW_023269201.1:0-1920 GCF_013103735.1 Etheostoma cragini
CAAGTAAGTACGTAGTGTACGAAGTGCACTTCCGTTAGTGCACTAAGGGAAGTGCGCGATTTGGAACACACTATAGGTAACGTTAGCTCGCTAAGCTAACAGCGTTCGCCCTTTACTGTCTATGTCGTTAGCTCGCTAAGCTAACAGCATTAGCTTAGCGAGCTAACGCTATTAGCTTCCCCCAGACAGATTGTTTATGTCAACAGACTGAGATCTACGGGAAACGTCTGTGAACTACACTTTATTTCAAGTGTGTAGTGTAAGGTAAGTATGTTCCTGTTGGTTCCAAGCCGTGTATTCAGATGTTTTACTGCAGTAAAAGTCTGAATACACGCTGTAAAAAACACAAGTTTTCCGTTTTTATACCTTTTCCCCTCGACGCGTCAGAGGGAAATACTGCTCTTTTTTACACATTGCACATACATGTTTCTATTGATGGTTAATTGGTTTATTAACCTTTATAGTTATAGCAGGTTAACTGTGAGCCTTCATTTAGTTAAAGATTGTGGATTCATTAAAGCTGCTATTTATACAATGAATATTAAGAAAAACAGGTGGGGGGGAGTACATTAATAGAGCAGGTCTAGACCTCTCTATAATTTACAGATAGAGCAGGTCTAGACCTCTCTATAATTTACAGATAGAGCAGGTCTAGACCCCTCTATAATATACAGATAGAGCAGGTCTAGACCGCTCTGTAATTTACAGATAGAGCAGGTCTAGACCGCTCTATAATCTACAGTTAGAGCAGGTCTAGACCTCTCTATAATTTACAGATAGAGCAGGTCTAGACCTCTCTATAATTTACAGATAGAGCAGGTCTAGACCTCTCTATAATTTACAGATAGAGCAGGTCTAGACCTCTCTATAATTTACAGATAGAGCAGGTCTAGACCTCTCTATAATTTACAGATAGAGCAGGTCTAGACCTCTCTATAATTTACAGATAGAGCAGGTCTAGACCTCTCTATAATTTACAGATAGAGCAGGTCTAGACCTCTCTATAATCTACAGATAGAGCAGGTCTAGACCTCTCTATAATCTACAGATAGACCAGGTCTAGACCTCTCTATAATCTACAGGTAGAGCAGGTCTAGACCGCTCTATAATCTACAGTTAGAGCAGGTCTAGACCTCTCTATAATCTACAGTTAGAGCAGGTCTAGACCTCTCTGTAATTTACAGATAGACCAGGTCTAGACCTCTCTATAATCTACAGATAGACCAGGTCTAGACCTCTCTATAATCTACAGGTAGAGCAGGTCTAGACCGCTCTATAATCTACAGTTAGAGCAGGTCTAGACCTCTATAATTTACAGATAGAGCAGGTCTAGACCACTCTATAATATACAGATAGAGCAGGTCTAGACCTCTCTGTAATTTACAGATAGAGCAGGTCTAGACCACTCTATAATCTACAGTTAGAGCAGGTCTAGACCTCTCTATAATCTACAGATAGAGCAGGTCTAGACCTCTCTATAATTTACAGATGGAGCAGGTCTAGACCTCTCTATAATCTACAGATAGAGCAGGTCTAGACCGCTCTATAATCTACAGATAGACCAGGTCTAGACCTCTCTGTAATCTACAGATAGAGCAGGTCTAGACCCAACAGTTCTAGTAGTTCCCTCCAGAGTACGTATAGAGCGACAGTGGCGAGGAAAAACTTCTTTTTAGGAAGAAACCATCTGACCGACCCAGGCTCCTGGTAGGTGGTTTTACTTTGTAAAGAACTGGACTTACGTAAAGTACAAGTAACACATGTGGGTAAGATGGGTATTTGAAGTATTTCATTCAATCAGCTCTACTTTTCCTCCCGTGTCTCAGATGTCCCGTGTACTCATCCTGTGTACTTCTCGGCCCCCCGTGCCCTGAGAAGCTTCATGTTTTCAGATTTTCCGTCTCGCCACGAGACCCCCCC
>NW_023269201.1:1999-6259 GCF_013103735.1 Etheostoma cragini
CCCCCCCCCCCCCCCCCCCCCCCCCCCCCCGCCCCCCCGCGGGCGTTTCCGTCGCTGTGAGTTCGGTTTTACATGTTCTGTCTTCCCTGACACCTTCTGTCTGCAGGAAGCGCCGCGAGCGTTTCTCCTCCCGCCATGTCTCACAGCAACAACCCGCGCAGGCGCCCGCCTTCTGACTCCGATCTCAGACCTGGTCCAAGACGGTTCGGCTCCACAGACCACCGCCACGCTTCATCATCAGAACGTGGCGGCCCGCGCGGCTCCTCGGACCGCCTCCACGCCTCGCCATCGGACTTTTCCAGGCCCCCCAGGGAGTCCCCGTCCTCCAGGGGTGCTCCGTGGTCGCAGGACGGCGCGCTCGGCGTCCTGAGCAGCTGTGGGCTGGAGCCCGCCGATCTGGCTCTGCTGGCCGAGCTCCCCGAAGAGGTCCTCACCGTGGAGTCCCTGCCCCAGGTCCTGAGGCAGATCAAAGGAAAGAGGGTCCCCGTCCCCGTGAAAGGAAAGAGGGGAACCATCAAACCTTTCCCTTCCACTGCTCCGTCTCTTCGCCTCCCCTCTTCCTCATACCCCCTCAGCTCTTCCCGTCTCCCTGCTGTCAACCCCTCCCCCTCCTCCTCCTCCTCCACTGTTGCCGCCGGCAATTGGCTCCCCCCCAGGAGCCATCTGCCCCTCTACCCGCCGGACCCGGCAACACCCGGCCCGGTGTCGTTGGAGCTGGACCACTGGGCGAATCCCAGGAGAACAGACCCGCCATGGTTGTTGTCTTCCTCCAGCTACGTGGTGGACTTCCAACAGAGACCCGGATCCTACGGGTACGGCCAGACGGTTAGAGACTACAGTCCGGTTTCCCCTCAAGACTGCCAACACAGAACTGGAGACTCTGATTTTAACAAGACAGGTAAAGATGCCGCTCCGGTGTTGGTTCTAGACTACAACTTTGGCTCGGTTGCTTCTGAGTTTGGCCAAACCGGCAGAGACTACAGTTCAGTTTCCTCTCGAGATTACAATCCTAGACCAGGATCCTCTGACCTCAGCAAGAAGGGTAAAGACCCCACTCCAGTTTCCCTTCTAGACTTCAACTTTACCCCGGTTCTCCCTGATTTTGGCCACTCCAGCAGAGTTTCCTCTCAGAACCTCCAGCACAGACCGGGCCCCTTTGAGTACGGCCACATGGGCAGAGACAGCGCTCCAGTTCCCCTTCTGAACTTCAACTTTAGTCCTGGATCCTCTGATTATGGTAAGACAGGCAGAGACGCCGGCCCAGTTTCCTCTCAGGACCAAAATCTTAGACCAGGACTCTCTGAGTACATAAAAACTGGTTCAGACAGGGCTCCAGGATCCTTTCTGGACTACGACCACAGACCGGGGCGGTCTGATTATGTCCCAGATGCCGGTGCAGTTTCCTCTCAGGGTCCCCCCTCTTTCAGCTCAGCAGCAGGGCGAAAGAAGAGAACTCGTCCTTCCCGTTTCTCTCAGCCGGGCCCGGCTCTGCCTCCTGTAGACCAGCGTCCGAAACCCCTCTTTGAGTCTTCTTCCATCCGGAGCGGGGGCAGTAGCAGCCACACCGCCGCCGCCCCCCTGCCCTCCAAGAAAGAAGCCCTGGACTTCCACGGGGTGTCTCCGCCGACGTTCCCGTACTCGTGCTGTCTGTGTGATATAACTGTGATGTCCAAGAAGGTGAGTCCCCCGTCCCGCGCCTGGAACCCGCTCTCTGAACAGAGTCTGATGGGGGGGGGGGGTGGGGGGCTGCAGCTGTCACGAGCAAGTCCAGGGAGACCGGTTTGTTCATGGTGCTTGTTGTTGTTTTGTTCCAGGTGTGGCAGATCCATATCAACGGGCCTCACCATGCAGACGGACAGCTCAACCTGCTGCAGAAGTACGTTCCCCCCGCGGCGTCCTAACGTGCGTTTCTAGGCAACCGGAATCTAAATTAGCACTAACGCAACCTGCACATTTGGTTTGCTTACATTTACATGAAGCATACATTTTTACATTTTAGCACATTTTAGCATATTATTTAAGCAGTTGCACATTTTTGTTCCCCCATCATGTACATATTCAAATATATTTGTCTTTTTACTTTATTTGTATTATTATTTCATGTATATTGTATGTATGTATATTTTTTCTAGTATTTCATTTATATTTATATTTTGTGCTTTGTGACTGATTTTGCTGCTGTAACACAGGAATTTCCCATTTTTCTTGGGATCAATAAACATCTCTCTCTCTCTCTCTCTCTCTCTCTCTCTCTCTCTCTCTCTCTCTCTCTCTCTCTCTCTCTCTCTCTCTCTCTCCCTCCCACAGTGGGGAAATTCCCTTAACCCTTGTGTTGCCTTCGCGTCAACGTTGTGGGTTTAAAAAAAAAAAAAAAAAAGTTTTTTCCAAAGTTATTTTATATTTCTAATGTTGATATTTTGAGTTTGCTTCAAAGGCCAAATTTGACCCGAGGACATCGTGAGGGTTATTACTACAGTAAACAGCCCAACACCACTATGGCTGTCCCCTCTTTGTCAAATACTCGACTAGTCTGGGGTTCTGGTTCAGTCGACTAACATTTCTTTAGTTGATAACTCTTTTTTTATGTTTATTCATTCTTAACCCTCAATTGACCCATTTACCTAAATCATTTTAGGTATGGCATTCCCCCCTCTCATTCCCCCTGCTCTGGCGTTTCCCCTCTCATTCCCCCTGCTCTGGTGTTTCCCCTCTCATTCCCCCTGCTCTGGTGTATCCCTCTCTCATTCCCCCTGCTCTGGCGTTCCCCCCCCTCCCATTCCCCCTGCTCTGGCGTTTCCCCCTCTCATTCTCCATGCTCTAGCGTTCCCCCCTCTCATTCTCCATGCTCTGGCGTTCCCCCCCTCTCATTCTCCATGCTCTGGCGTTCCCCCCTCTCATTCCCCCTGCTCCGGTAGTTCCCCCCTCTCATTCCCCCTGCTCTGGCGTTCCCCCCTCTCATTCCCCCTGCTCTGGCGTGTCCCCCTCTCATTCCCCCTGCTCTGGCGTCTAACCCTCTCATTCCCCCTGCTCTGGCGTTCCCCCCTCTCATTCCTAACCCTAAGACAATCAGACTTATTTAATTTGTTTGTGTTTATCACATTTCTTCTGCAGGTGTCCCGGCTGGGACTGTCGCCTGGAGACGATCAGCAGGTCAGAATACATTATTATTATTATTATTATTATTATTATTATTATTATTATTATTATTATTTTTATTATTAATAAAGAGATGCTCAGATTACAGTTCATTATCTTAAATACTATTCTCTCATTTATGCGTTGACAGCCAATCGGAGCAGAGTAAGAATGAAGAGAAGCCTGCCCAACCGCCCCAGGCAGCCAATCAGAGCGCTAGTAAACCCACCTTGTTGTTTTCAGTCTGTCCCATTGTCCTTGGTGGTTTCTATCAGTCTGTCCCATTGTCCTTGTTGTTTCTATCAGTCAGTCCCATTGTCCTCGTTGTTTTCTATCAGTCTGTCCCATTGTCCTTGTTGTTCCTATCAGTCAGTCCCATTGTCCTCGTTGTTTTCTATCAGTCTGTCCCATTGTCCTCGTTGTTCCTATCAGTCTGTCCCATTGTCCTCGTTGTTTTCTATCAGTCTGTCCCATTGTCCTCGTTGTTCCTATCAGTCTGTCCCATTGTCCTTGTTGTTTTCTATCAGTCTGTCCCATTGTCCTCGTTGTTTCTATCAGTCTGTCCCATTGTCCTCGTTGTTTCTATCAGTCTGTCCCATTGTCCTCGTTGTTTCTATCAGTCTGTCCCATTGTCCTTGTTGTTTCTATCAGTCTGTCCCATTGTCCTTGTTGTTTCTATCTCTCTGTCCCATTGTCCTCGTTGTTTCTATCTGTCTGTCCCATTGTCCTTGTTGTCTCTAACGTGTTGTTTTTCTGTGTTTCAGAGCAACAGACACACAAAAAACCCCAAAAGAAGGTAAAGACTCCGAAGACGGCATTAAGGTAACTTTATCTGCTGCTGGTGAACGCTTAAATAATACAGTGTGTGTGTCTGTGTGTGTGTGTGTGTGTGTGTGTGTGTTTGTGTCAGGAGGCAGAGAAAGGTAAAGTGGTGTGTGTGAAGTTCCCGGCTCAGTGTGTGGACCAGGCCTACCTGAGGACGGTGGTGGAGCCGTTCGGGAAGATCGCCAAGATCCTCTTGTTCCCCTCGCTAGTGAGTCCACGTCTACACAACTACACAACACAACTACACAACCACAAAAGATCCTCTTGTTCCCCTCGCTAGTGAGTCCACGTCTACACAAC
>NW_023269202.1:0-2532 GCF_013103735.1 Etheostoma cragini
TATACACACACACATATATACACACACACACACACACATATATACACACACACATATATACACACACACATATATACACACACACATATATACACACACACACACATATACACACACACATATACACACACATATATACACACACACATATATACACACACACACATATACACACACATATATACACATACACACATAGACACACACACATATATACACACACACATATATACACACACACATATACACACACACATATATACACACACACATAAATACACACACACATATATACACACACACACACATATACACACACATATATACACACACACACATATACACATACACACATAGACACATGGGCCGACACACACAGACATAGATACATACACACAAAAACACACACACAGAGAGACAGACACACACACATATGGACCTTATGTTTCACCACATGGTAACAGCCGGTTTGTGTTGCAGGAAAAGATATTCAATCCAAACCTTTATTGATATTGAACGTTTTAGTGTTTATTTTGCTTTGCAGATCTAGAAAAAGTGACTTTTATTAATAAATGTTTGTAAAAAGAATACAAGCAGAGAAGTTTCACCAACATACATTTATATAAATAAATAAAATGTCCCCTGGGTTCTCTAACAAGGTAAATGGGGGGGGGGGGGGGGGGGGGGGGGGGGGGGGGGGGGGGGGGGGGGGGGGGGGGGGATGGGAAGCTCTGAGATTGGATGTGTCTTGCTGAAATGCATCTTGGGAGTTGTAGTGGACAGTTTTTGATGTCCAGAGGGCCTTTTTCCTTTTGTATTTTTATCAAAGAAGATGTTTTCTCACACAGCTGTTGGACAGATGTTCAGCATCAGGTAGAAACAGCCCCGAAATCACCATCACCAAACCCACCAGACTCAGGTTAGCTTTGACGTCTCCACGTGTCCTCTATTTGTCTTTTTGTCAGCATATCTCCACCAGACACCATGTGGAGATATGCTGCTCTATACACACTAAAAGTAGTGATTATTTACATGGAGTCTGGTGGAGATATGCTGCTCTATACACACTAAAAGTAGTGATTATTTACATGGAGTCTGGTGAGTCTGGTGATGGTGATTTCTGTTTCATGTTAAACTAAAAGGATCTTCCTCTTTAACTATAAGGTCTATCTCTGTAGGGATCCATCCCATAATATTATCACTTACAATAATAATCTGAGTTTCTTCGTTTAAAGTGACGTGAACACAGAATGAGCAAAAACACCTCAGGAACCAGCAGCTTCTCCACACACACACACACACACACACACACTAATAATCTGGTATGTTTCAGCATGTCCTCGTCCCTCCAGGCCTCTTCGTGACCGTCCCCAGAGGTCAAAGGTCAGCCTACAGTGTCCGTTGACTATTGTGACGTCTCTATGGCAACCAGGTTGCGGCAGGATCTGACTACAGCTGCCGACGTCTCCGCGTCCTGACAGCTGACTCACCGTCGCCCCCTGAGGGGAAGGCTATGTAGGTGCAAGTTTCAGTTCTGGTTCTCACTGATTGGCTTCGGCATCAGGTTCCTGCCCTCTGATTGGCTTCGGCGTCAGGTTCCTGCCCTCTGATTGGCTTCGGCGTCAGGTTCCTGCCCTCTGATTGGCTTCGGCGTCAGGTTCCTGCCCTCTGATTGGCTAGCCAGCAGGGCACCTCTCCACACCTGGGGAGAAACGAATCAGCATGTTTGAGTTTTAAACCCTCGTAATATCTTCCTAAACAGAGCAAGAGGAATGAGAGGGGGGAACGCCAGAGCAGGGGGAATGAATTTTTCATTATACTTATTTTATTATTATTGTTATCATTATTACCTGTCTCTGGGGGGGGGCTGGCTGCTCAGGAAGCTCAGCTGTTGCTCCAGACGACAGACTCTGAAGGCGAGGTAGCAGGAGGACAGGACCAGCAGGAAGACGCTGAGGGACACATCAGAGGGACACGTCAGAAGACACCGTCAAAGTATGTCAAAAAAGTAAGAAAAGTCATAGTATAGTATGTCGAAAAAGTCAAAAAAGTCATAGTATGTCAAATAGTCATAAAAAGTTATAGTATAGATAGATATTTATTGATCCCAAAAAATGGGATTTTACAGTGTTACAAAAGTACATTGGAAAAAATATACATACAATGTACATGAAATGTCAAAAAAGTAATAAAAAAGTCATAGTATAGTATGTCGAAAAAGTAAAAAAAGTCATAGTATAGTATGTCGAAAAAGTAAAAAAAGTCATAGTATAGTATATCGAAAAAGTAAAAAAAATCATAGTACAGTATGTCGAAAAAGTAAAAAAAGTCATAGTATAGTATGTCGAAAAAGTAAAAAAAAGTCATAGTATAGTATGTCGAAAAACTAAAAAAAGTCATAGTATAGTATGTCGAAAAAGTAAAAAAAAGTCATAGTATAGTATGTCGAAAAATTAAAAAAAGTCATAGTATAGTATGTCGAAAAAGTAAAAAAAAGTCATAGTATAGTATGTCGAAAAACTAAAAAAAGTC
>NW_023269203.1:0-2186 GCF_013103735.1 Etheostoma cragini
CCGGCGGTCAGTGAAGGTGTCCCATGAGAACGTGTCCCGAGCGTCCTGCGGTCAGTGAACGTGTCCCGAGCGTCCTGCGGTCAGTGAACGTGTCCCATGAGAACGTGTCTCGACTGTCCTGCGGTCAGTGAACGTGTCCTTCGGTCAGTCAAAGTGTCCCATGAGAACGTGTCCCGAGCGTCCTGCGGTCAGTGAACGTGTCCCGAGCGTCCTGCGGTCAGTGAACTCACCATCCAGTTGCCTGTATCTCTCGGCTCTCAGCTCTTCGAAGCTGAACTCGTCCCCTCCTCTGATCAGCTGATCTTTGCAGTGTGCACTCACCTGCTTGGCCCAGCTTTCCTCCTGAAGCCCCGCCCCCCCAGTCATGTCGGCTGATGACTCGCTCTGATTGGCCGACCTAGAGCCAATGAGAAACATATTCATGAAATAAACTCTTAATTAACCCATTTACATCTGGAGATATGCTGCTCTATACACGCTAAAAGTAGTGATTATTTACATGGAGTCTGGTGGAGATATGCTGCTCTATACACGCTAAAAGTAGTGATTATTTACATGGAGTCTGGTGGAGATATGCTGCTCTATACACGCTAAAAGTAGTGATTATTTACATGCAGTCTGGTGGAGATATGCTGCTCTATACATGCTAAAAGTAGTGATTATTCTCTATATCTCTGTAGGGATCCTTTCCATATGAGATAAGCCAATAATCGATTCAATTAAGTTGTTAAATAACTAAAATCACTTACTGTGTGAGGACAGACGGACCCTCAGCCATGACTGCCCCTGGATCATTTAAGGAAGAGATGATTAATAATCTGTGTAGCTCTCTGTAGTAAAACAATGGAACTTGTAATATTTATTTATGAATTATGAAATGTTGTGTGGTGTTCGCCGGACACAATAACATATCGTATAATATAATATTTAGCATCAAACTTTATTATAATGTGAACATATTTCTGTCGACAAACACATTTACGTTAAATGCTGTAAAATGTGAACGGAGTTCGGCGAAGCTGTCAGAGAACGTTACTACCGCCGCCTGTCAACCGCTTTCAGCTTCACTTTTATCCAAAAACTGTAAGAAAACATGTCAAAAAACTGGTTTTAATACATGTCCGCTCATTTTTTCCATGATTTAATAACAGAAAGTGACGTTTTTCCCATTCGTCTCACCAGATTGCCGTCTTAATTCATAATAATATGTTTTGGGGTGTGAGCCGGATTTTAGAATAAGTCTTATTATTTCATATTAAGTATCAACATTTTTCAAAATGAACATATTTCTGCTTTACAAAGACATTTCCAGTGAAATGATGAGTTATTTAAATGGAGTTTGGCGGATGTTACAGCGAACGCTTCTAAGGCGTCTGTCAACTAAAACAAAAGAAACTTTAAGAAAACATGTAAATGAGAACATTTGGAGACATATCCGCTCATATTTACATGATTTTATTAATAAAAAGTGTCGTTTTCTTACCTTAACGTTGAATACTGTTACAAAAATTAAAAACAACCGCTGTCTAGTTAAACTTCCGGCCGCGTCTCTGATTGGAGGATTTAACGTCAACAATTCAAACGTCACTTCCGCTCTTGGTTATGTGTTGTCATAGTGACCCCGCTGGTTGGAAGGTGTACTGCATGCACATAAATATAATTAATAACGTGTTAATTACACATAAATATAATTAATAACGTGTTAATTACACATAAATATAAATAAATAACGTGTTAATTACACATAAATATAAATAAATAACGTGTTAATTACACATAAATATAATTAATAACGTGTTAATTACACATAAATATATTAATATTGTGTTAATTAAACATAAATATAATTAATAACGTGTTAATTACACATAAATATAATTAATAAAGTGTTAACTACACATAAATATAATTAATATTGTGTAAATTATACATAAATGTAATTAATAACGTGTTAATTACACATAAATATAAATAATAAAGTGTTAACTACACATAAATATAATTAATATTGTGTTAATTACACATACATATAATTAATAACGTGTTAATTACACAGAAATATAATTAATATTGTGTTAATTACACATAAATATAATCAATAATGTGTTCATCCATCCATCCATCTTCGACCGCTTATCCGGTATCGGGTCGCGGGGGCAGCAGCTCCAGTAGGGGACCCCAAACTT
>NW_023269204.1:0-720 GCF_013103735.1 Etheostoma cragini
GAGGCTCCATCACTGTGTGTCTGACGTGGTGCACTGCAGCACAGGTGCCCCTCAGGGTACGGTGCTCTCCCCCTTCCTCTTCACCCTCTACACCTCGGACTTCACACACAACACCCCCCACTGCCACATCCAGAAGTTCTCCGATGACACAGCTGTTGTTGGTTGTGTTTCTGAGGGGAACAATCTGGACCAGGTTGGGTATCAGGGACTTTGTCAGCTGGTGTGAACTTAACCAGCTTCAGCTTAACACCAGCAAGACAAAGGAGATGATAGTCGACTTCAGGAAGAAAACCTTCTTCTCACCGGTGAGCATCCAGGGATCGGAGCTACAGGTTCCTGGGTGTTCACCTGAACAATAAACTGAACTGGACTGACAACACCCATGCACTCTACAAGAAGGGCCAGAGTCACCTCCATCTGCTGAGGAGACTCAGGTCCTTTGGAGTGTGCAGGACTCTCCTCAGGACCTTCTATGACTCTGTCGTGGCCTCTGCCATCCTCTACGCTGTGGTCTGAAGGTACTGGAGGGGGGGCAGCTCGGACCGGGACAGGAGCAGACTCAATAGACTGATCAGGAGAGCGAGCTCGGTCCCGGACTGTCCTCTGGACCCCGTGGAGGAAGTAGGGGAGACACGGATGTTAGCCAACCAGACATCCATCATGGACAACACCCCCCCACATGACACTGTTGGGTCCCTGAACAGCTCCTTCAGCAGCAGA
>NW_023269204.1:818-1719 GCF_013103735.1 Etheostoma cragini
CCCCCCCCGGGGTGATAAGGAGAGGTACCGCAGGTCCTTCATCCCAGTCTCAGTCAGACTCTACAACACCTGCACCACCTGATGATGTTGTAGTTCTCTTCCTGTTTTTCATTTACTCCACACTGCCTGTATATCTATATCTGTATTTATATTTTTTGATAACAAGTACTTACTTTTAAATAATATTTATGGTCACAGGTGAATAAAACTTACATTATGGTTACCTGCTTTTGCATTATTACTTTAATTACATATTTAATCTAATTTTAATGTCACTTACTTACACCTCAATGGTGTGTTTCTTGTACTATGTCAACCTCACTTTACTTTACAATACTTTATGTGACGCCGCTTTACTTCCTTCTACCTTCTGCTCATTGTCTATTGTTTGCCTGTTTTTATTGTGTGTTTACTTGTTGTTGTTTTTTTTGTTGTTATTGTAGAAACGGCTGCTGTAATAAGGCAATTTCCCCGCTGTGGGATGAATAAAGTATCATCTAATCTAATTAACTACATATAGACTAAATTAAACTACATTAAGACTAATTTAAACTACATTTAGACTATATTAAACTACAGATAGACTAATTTAAACTACATTAAGACTAATTTAAACTACATATAGACTATATTAAACTACATATAGACTATATTAAACTACATATAGACTATATTTAACTACAGTTAGACTATATTTAACTACATATAGACTATATTTAACTACATTTAGACTATATTTAACTACATATAGACTATATTTAACTACATATAGACTATATTTAACTACATTTAGACTATATTTAACTACATATAGACTATATTAAACTACATATAGACTATATTAAACTACATATAGACTATATTTAACTACATATAGACTATATTTAACTACAGTTAGACT
>NW_023269205.1:0-4279 GCF_013103735.1 Etheostoma cragini
GACGGCTGTTAGACAGGAGGACAACAACAACAACATGACGGCTGTTAGACAGGAGGACAACAACAACATGACAGCTGTAGCTGTATCCCTTCTAGCACAACCGCCTTCAGTTGTAAATAAACGGGATACACTTTCCCTGGTTTAAGGTCTGGAATTATTATGATTAAAATAGCCTAGATTTAGCGTAATTAGCCTAACTTCCGGCCGTAGCTGTATCCCTTCAACCATAACCAGCTGGCCGTTGAGCAACACTGTTGTTGACGTTAGCATAGCAGCTAGCTAGCTAGCTAGCTAACGTCACTTAGCGGCACAAACGCGACTTGTGTTGTGATTTAACGTCGACATTTTGAATGAATAACGTCTCACCATAAGCACGTAGACTCCAGGCGACGCTGAGGGTTTTTAAAAGGCGGGAAACACGACGAACGGACAGAGACTGAAACGACACAGATGCTGCAGGAGGAAGATTTGTGTTTGTTTTTCAACAGTGACGTATTCCCCACGTGCTTCCGGTTTTGTTCCGCTTCCTGTTCGTAACAAACCTATTTTATTGTACGTATTTCTACTAATAAAAATCTAATAAAATTGAAGGAATGTGAATTTATACGCACATGAAAACGAAGCAAATTGAACAACAAAATATTAAATGTATGTACGACTGAAGGCCTTTTCAAGAGAGAGAGAGGTGTGTGTGTGTGTGTGTGTGTGTGTGTGTGTGTGTGTGTGTATTTATATTAATGTGTGTGTGTGTATATATACATATATACATCTTGCCTCTTAATGTCATACTAAGATCAGAAATGCTGCCAAAACTAATTAATAAAATTTCCTTCGGGATGAATAAATATCTATCTATCTATCTATCTATCTATCTATCTATCTATCTATCTATCTATCTATCTATCTATCCATCCATCTATCTATCTATCTATCTATCTAACTATCTATCTATCTAACTATCTATCTATCTAGAGAGAGAGAGAGAGAGAGAGAGGGAGAGATGGTCCCGTCCTTGTGACAAGTTATTTTTTGGTTATTTTCCCACTTTCCTGTTTTATTTTGAAGGGCTTCTGTGCCCCCTACTGTTGCCTTGTGTTACTTCCTGTTGTAGATTTTCCCGCCTTTTATGATTACCTGTCCCCGCCCCAATGTGTTGCACCTGTGTCTCATTGTCTCCACTTCCTGGTGTATTTAATACTGCGTTCCAGGCTAACCTGTAACTCGTGTTTCCACGACCTTTGACCCCTGAACGTGCCCTGGAACTCATAACTAACCACCCGTAACTAACCACCCGTAACTAACCACCCGTAACTAACCACCCGTAATCTACCACCCGTGCACTCGTACCATGTGGTTAAACTCCCAGTTACAGTTTTTGATGTCTCACACACACAAAAACAACAATGGCGTCCCCCGTTGATGGCGTCCAGACGCCGGTGAATAACTGTGAGTAGGCAAATAATAACGGGAAGTCATTCCACACGTTGTCATCAAAACAACACACGTGATTGTGTACTACTGCAGGTTATGTGTATTAAATGAAGCCCAAAATATGTTGCAGACTAGAAAATGCTAGTATTAGCTAGTGGCTAGCTAACGTCAATGCTAGTAAGCCGCTAGCTAACGCTAACGCTAGCTAGAAGGGTTTGTCATGACTTAGCCTGGAACGCTATCAAGCCGGGACTCAAAGTCGTAACAAACGGGTTTAAAATAGGGTCTGGAACCCAGTCACTCCCTGTGTTTTCCTCTGTGTCCTGTTAGTTAGTTAGTTAGTTAGTTAGTTGGTTAGTTAGTTAGACAGACAGATAGATACAGTATGGAGATAGATATATGATAGATATATCTATCTGAAGATAGATATATCTATCTGAAGATAGATATGGAGATATGTAAAAAGATATGTAAAAAGATATGTAGATAGATAGATAGATAGATAGATAGATATGTAGAAAGATACATATGTAGATATGTAGATAGATATGTAGATAGATATGTAGATAGATAGATAGATAGATAGATAGATAGATAGATATGTAGAAAGATACATATGTAGATATATAGATAGATATGTCGATAGATAGATATGTATGTAGATAGTTAGATAGTGATTGACAGATCCCAATAAAAAGGGAAATTACAGTGTTACAGCAGTCCAAATCAGTCATACAGCACAGAATATAAATACAAATGAAATACTAGGATACAGTAAGATAAGAAAACCCTTTATTTGTCCCACAGTGGGGAAGTTGTGGTTTGCAACAGCAGAGATAGATAAGTGTACAGAGATAGATAAAAGTGCAAAATGTAGAAGTACTATACAATAAATTACACATTCATTCTTAAATTGCATTTTGAAAATTGCCCAAATGAAAAATTATGCACAGTTGTATTGTTAATAATGGCACATGGGATACAGGATGTACTGCAGAGTCAACAGGGTTGGTTATACACACACATACACAACATACATACAATATACATACATACATACACACAATATACAGTACATACATACACATACACAACATACATACAATATACATACATACATACATACATAAATACAATATACATACACACATACATACATACATACAATATACATACACACAATATACAGTACATACATACACATACACAACATACATACAATATACATACATACATACAATATACAATATACATACATACATACAATATACATACATACAATATACAGTACATACATAAACATACACAATATACATACACAACATACATACAATATACATACATACAATATACATACACACAATATACAGTACGTACATACACATACACAACATACATACATACAATATACATACATACATACAATAAACATACATACATACTTGCATACAATATACAGTACATACATACAATATACATACATACATACATACATACATACAATATACAGTACATACATACAATATACATACATACATACATACATACAATATACAGTACATACATAGACATACACAATATAGCCTACATACACAACATACATACAATATACATACATACATACATACATACATACATACATACATACATACAATATACAGTACATACATACAATATACATACATACATAGATTTATACAGTACAAACATAAACACAATACACATACACAACATACATACAATGTACATACATACATACATTATACAGTACATACATACACATACACAATATGCATACACATACACAACCTACATACATACATACATACAACATACAGTACATACATACCCTCATGTTGTCTTTGGGTCAAATTGACCCGCTTTCATAAAAAAAAAAAAAACAGTCATGCCGTTATGTTGTTGTTCTGAAAATGTCAACGTTAAAAATATCAACAAACTTACCAACAACATGTTAAAAGTGACAAAAATGTGGTTTATTTTCAAGGTCGACGGGAAGACGATACAAAGGTTGAATGTCCCCCAGCTGACCTTGGAGTGGCCTGTCTCCACCTTTCGACCCAACACCTGGACCCAGCACCTGGACCCAGCACTTGGACCAAGCACCTGGACCCAACACCTGGACCCAACACCTGGACCCAGCACCTGGACCCAGCACCTGGACCCAGCACCTGGACCCAACACCTGGACCCAGCACTTGGACCCAGCACCTGGACCCAGCACCTGGACCCAACACCTGGACCCAACACCTGGACCCAACACCTGGACCCAGCACCTGGACCCAGCACCTGGACCCAACACCTGGACCCAGCACCTGGACCCAGCACCTGGACCCAGCACTTGGACCCAGCACCTGGACCCAGCACCTGGACCCAGCACCTGGAGGAGAGGCAGTCCTCCGCCCAGACGGCGCCGCCCCGGTGTGGTCAGCAGGTGAGGAAGGACACGTCTCCACGGAGACTCTCCATCTTTTGAATGCCGTCTGTCGTGGTTTCACCGACCGCTGCTCGTGCACCGATGAAGGTTTGTTTACCTTTTGTAAAATGTCCAATAAAAATGCTCTTAGGTTATAAATAGAACCGTCTCCTACGAACCGACGTCCTCGTAAACATCAGGACCGGTTCTGTAGCAAAGGTTTACCTTCCTTCTGGTTTATCATAAGCATGGTGGCATTAAAAGAGGGCTCTGTTTATGAACTCTTTGTCCGTGGTATAGTCTAGATAATAAAAACTACATTTAATAAGAAGACATGTTAAATCACACACACACACACACACACACACACACACACACACACACACACACACACACACACACACACACACACACA
>NW_023269206.1:0-858 GCF_013103735.1 Etheostoma cragini
GGCCGAAACGCACGTTTCCAGCATGGAGATGTGTGTTTAACAGCTTTTGTTAAGAAACCAATGTAAAACTGTTAAAATCACAGAAAAAGGGTTAAAACGTCACAGAAACATCAGAACAGGCCAAAACGCACGTTTCCAGCTTGGAGATGTGTGTTTAACAGCTTTTGTTAAGAATCCAATGTAAAACTGTTGAAATGACAGAAACAGGGTTAAAACATCACAGAAACATCAAAAGAGGCCGAAACGCACGTTTCCAGCATGGAGATGTGTGTTTAACAGCTTTTGTTAAGAATCCAATGTAAAACTGTTGAAATGACACATACAAGTTTAAAACATCACAGAAACATCAGAAGAGGCCGAAACGCACGTTTCCAGCATGGAGATGTGTGTTTAACTAATGTTAAACTGTTGAAATGACAGAAACAAGGTTAAAACATCACATAAAGATCAGAAGAGGATCTTAAAAAATTGAAATAAAAAAAAATTGAAGAGGCCAAAACGCCCGTTTCCAGCATGGACATGTGTGTTTAACAGCTTTTGTCAACAAAACTCATGTAAAACTGTTGAAATGAAAGAAACAGGGTTAGTACATCACTGAAACATCAGAAGAGGCCGAAACGCACGTTTCCATCATGGAGATGTGTGTTTAACAGCTTTTGTTGAGAAACTAATGTAAAACTGTTGAAATGACAGAAACAAGGTTAAAACATCGCAGAAACATCAGAAGAGGCCGAAACGCACGTTTCCAGCTTGGAGATGTGTGTTTAACAGCTTTTGTTAAGAAACCAATGTTAAAGTGTTGAAATGACAGATACAAGGTTAAAACATCACAGAAACATCAGAAGAGGCCGAAACGCA
>NW_023269206.1:868-1213 GCF_013103735.1 Etheostoma cragini
CCGGTTCCAGCATGGAGATGTGTGTTTAACAGCTTTTGTTAAGAAACTAATGTAAAAGTGTTGAAATGACAGAAACAGGGTTAAAACATCACAGAAACATCAGAAGAGGCCGAAACGCACGTTTCCAGCATGGAGATGTGTGTTTAACTAATGTTAAACTGTTGAAATGACAGAAACAAGGTTAAAACATCACAGAAACATCAGAAGAGGCCAAAACGCACGTTTCCAGCATGGAGATGTGCTTAACAGCTTTTGTTAAGAAACCCGTGTAAAACTGGTGAAATGACACATACAAGGTTAAAACATCACAGAAACATCAGAAGAGGCCGAAACGCACGTTTCCAG
>NW_023269207.1:0-1263 GCF_013103735.1 Etheostoma cragini
ATATATATATATATATATATATATATATATATATACATTTATAGGCCTATGTATTTAGACATTTGTGTTCAATATGAACATTTAGCTTCTGATATGTTAATAAATAAATAAATATTAATAGAGAGATCATAAGTTAACATTGAGAACTTCTTTATCACTTCAGCAACTAAAAATCACTTTTCTGTCCTTCATCTGTCTCTGTCCAACATCTGTCTCTGTCCTACATCCTCCTCTGTCCTTCATCTGTCTCTGTCCAACATCCTCCTGTGTCCAACATCCGTCTCTGTCCAACATCTGTCTCTGTCCAACATCTGTCTCTGTCCTACATCCTCCTGTGTCCAACATCCGTCTCTGTCCAACATCTGTCTCTGTCCTACATCCTACTCTGTCCTTCATCCGTCTCTGTCCAACATATGTCTCTGTCCAACATATGTCTCTGTCCAACATCCGTCTCTGTCCAACATCTGTCTCTGTCCAACATCCGTCTCTGTCCAACATCCGTCTCTGTCCTTCATCTGTCTCTGTTCAACATCTGTCTCTGTCCAACATCTGTCTCTGTCCAACATCCGTCTCTGTCCTTCATCCGTCTCTGTCCAACATCTGTCTCTGTCCAACATCCGTCTCTGTCCAACATCCGTCTCTGTCCTTCATCTGTCTCTGTTCAACATCTGTCTCTGTCCTACATCCTCCTCTGTCCAACATCCGTCTCTGTCCAACATCCGTCTCTGTCCAACATCCTCCTGTGTCCAACATCTGTCTCTGTCCAACATCCGTCTCTGTCCAACATCCTCCTGTGTCCAACATCTGTCTCTGTCCTACATCCTCCTCTGCCCTTCAGAGACGTTCTCAGTGCAACCACTTGGACATCAGTAGAGAATGCATGCCCGGGTTGGACCAGTGGTACGGCGGGCGCACATGTACGGAGAGGCGTGGGCCTCGCCTAGACCTTAGTGTCCTTTGTGCAAAGCGTCCCGTGTCCAGAGCGTCCCCTGTTCAGGGCCGTGTGCAGAGAGTCCCCTGTTCAGGGCCGTGTGCAGAGCGTCCCCGTGTCCAGAGCGTCCCCTGTCCACAGCGTCCCCTGTCCACAGCGTCCCGTGTCCAGAGAGTCCTGTGTCCAGAGCGTCCCCTGTTCAGGGCCGTGTGCAGAGAGTCCTGTGTCCACAGCGTCCCCTGTTCAGGGCCGTGTGCAGAGAGTCCTGTGTCCACAGCGTCCCGTGTCCAGAGAGTCCCGTGTCCGGAGCGTCCCCCTGTCCACAGCGTCCC
>NW_023269208.1:0-3770 GCF_013103735.1 Etheostoma cragini
AGCCTCAGATGGAGGTCTACGCCAGCCTTAGATGGAGGTCTACGCCAGCCTCAGAGGGAGGTCTACGCCAGCCTCAGATGGAGGTCTACACCAGCCTTAGATGGAGGTCTACGCCAGCCTCAGAGGGAGGTCTACGCCAGCCTAAGATGGAGGTCTACGCCAGCCTTAGATGGAGGTCTATGCCAGCCTTAGATGGAGGTCTATGCCAGCCTTAGATGGAGGTCTATGCCAGCCTCAGAGGGACTACTGCAGCAAAAGGGACAAAAACTCGTCCGATCGTTTCAAACTGACTGGTTTGGAAGAAAAGATGTGGCTATGTGGCTGTGCTAACAGTCAGCAAAAGGAAGGGAGGAAGAGTCCCTGGGGCTTGAAATCAGGGGGCCTGGAACTCGGGGAACAGTGGGGACTCGGGAATTGGGTAGGAAACTGCTTTGGCCAGTAGGGCTGCAGAAGGCAGCGGAGATGAAGCCCCTCTGGAGGCTGAGCAGGACGGCCATCGTCGGGACACAGCTTGTGGGGGACCGCGGTTTTTAGATTAGGTGAAGCCGGGGAAGTAGTACAGGCCTCTTGGCTCTGAAAACAAAAACATGGCCTCTATTCTGAACGCGGTCCTCTGACTTAGAGGGAGGAAGTCACAAGGCTCATTATTTGTAGGCGTAGACATTGAGCGAGTCCAAGGCCCTGGCTCTCATGCTGAAAGTGTCGGGATGATTCCTAACCACCAGACCTATCCAGACATTACTGAATTATCTTTTGCATGTTTTGAAGGTTTTGCGGCCCAGAAAAGCTCAAAGACTGCAATTCATATCACAGTATAGACTACTTTCATTCTTGGAAAAAACATTTAAATGCAATCTGCTAACTTTGACTTCCTGTATTTTAATGAATGATTAGATGAGGGTAAAGTTTTACATGCTGCAACCTCCTGAATCAAAACAGTTCCATGATTTTCTGTTTTTACTTGTTCTTCAGGAAGTGCTATGGATAACCCACATGATATTGAACAAATAGCAGCAATTAAAGAAGAACTGCAAACCAATGGACCCGCTTCAGCAGCTGCAAAGATCCAGGATTATTTGGACAAACAAGATAATGTTCAGCTAAATATTGCGATTACAGGAGAGTCTGGTTCTGGTAAATCCACCTTTGTTAATGCGTTTAGAGGCATACCCAACAGAGATAAGGAAAGAGCGGCCCCTTCTGGTGTTAAAGAAACCACCACAGATCCTACACCATACCCCCACCCAAATTATCCCAAAGTTACCCTTTGGGATCTTCCTGGTATCGGCACCATCAGGTTTCCAGCTGACGAGTACCTGAAGAAGGTTGGATTTGATAGGTACGACTTCTTCATCATCATCTCAGCTGATCGCTTCAGAGAAAATGATGTGAAGCTCGCTAAGGAGATCCAGAAGATGGGGAAGAAGTTCTACTTTGTTCGCTCAAAGATTGACAACAACATACGTGATGAAAAAAAAACTCGCGGGTCAGAGTTCAACGACGAAGAGATCCTTAAGGAAATCAGGGAGGACTGCATTCAAGGTAAGTCTGAGGTTAAAACTTAAAGGCATACGGGATGCACCAAGGGTCACAAGTAGACCCTCTGACTTTAAGAGAGGACTAGATCAGAACTTTACACATTGGCTATGGTAACAGGTTTGATGTAAACAAGTTATCTTTAAATTTAAATTTGAAAAAAACATAGTTTATGCTTTTTGGAAATCAGAAAACACATTTAATAGCTCAGGTAGGCTTTAGGATAGACTCTGTTTTGAAGTGAGTATATTAAAATACCTTTTTAGAGGTAATATTGGACATAAATTCAGCTGGAAACCACAAGTAAACCATGTAAGATCCAAAATGTTCAGAAGCATCGGGGTGTTGAGTAAAGTCAGATGCTTTCTTAACCACAGATCTATTAACTCTCTCCACAGCACGTAGAGACGTACTGTGTTGAGATTTGGGGTAATGCCTGTAAAACCTCTCTACAGACAGTGTGCACAGCTCAGAAAAGAGCGATACAAATTGTGAATGTTGGCTTCAATGATCATAATAATAGCTATTTCTTAAGTCACAAACACTGAAATTCATGGACCTGGAGAACCAGAATACTGCCTTAGTTCTGTATAAAGCTCATTATAACCCACTTCCTTCCAGCATACCAACCATGTCCAGAGAAAGAGAAGAGGGTTATGCCCTCAGAGGAAACAACATACCTGTAACACAGTGATGAAAAGCAGGTGCATATCTGTCTGTGGCGTGAAGTTATGGAACGCATTGCCCGAGGAATTAAAACATAATAGGAATGTCTTCAGATTTAAAAAAGGGTTCAAAGACATGACACTAGATAAGTATAGAAATTAAGTATTATTATTGTGTGAGAATGTTGATAACAGTGATAATGATGACGGTGATGATTATCATTATGGTCATCATCATTACTCATGATATTCACCATAGGATGGCATGTACAGTATAAACATTAAGTACTGACCCTTACGTTTATATGTGGGTACAGTAAGTGTGCATGCATATACAAACACACTGTATGTATGCAGGTAGAAAGTTATCTGTGTAAGTGTATATGTTCTTTAGTAATTTGTTGTCAAATTTATTTTGTCTTTCTTGTCATGTAAATATTTTATTGTCTTTGTTACTTGTTACTTACCTGATATAAGCTGAAGCTTCTGGCCTTACGCTTGGATAACAACCAATAAATTGTTTGATTCATAATATGAATCATATGATAACTGGCAGAGCCGCCTCATCTTCTCAGATATGAACACATAGTTCTACTGTAAACAACCTACCTGTCTTTGTTTGAGCCCTGCAGAGGGATTCTGGGAAGTGTAGGCTTCAGAGGTTATTTCTCAGTTTGATTTAAGTTCATCATGTGAAGTTATCTTCCTGTTCTCTTTGTGACGAAGGTCTTGAAGGACATGTTGAGTCTCCACGAGTCTTCCTGGTGTCCAGCTTTGAACTCCACCTGTATGACTTCCGTCTGCTAGAGAAAACCTTTGCGGAAGAACTCCCTGCAAACAAGAGGAAGGTTCTGCTGTTGGCCTTGCCCAATGTCAGTCTTGAAATAATCAGAAAGAAAAAAGGAGCTTTACAGGCAAACATAAAGTACCTTGCTGCTGGGTCTGCCCTCGGAGCATTAGCACCAGTTCCTGGGCTTTCTGTTGCTGTTGATATGGCCATGATGGTTAAAACCACTAGCAAGTACCAAGCTACCTTTGGTCTTGATAGCGAGTCACTGCAGAGTCTGGCTCAGACTGTAGGGATGCCTGTGGAGGAGCTTAGGGCAGTGATGACATCTCCACTGGCTGCACAGGAAATAAGCACAGAGGTAATCATTAAGGTACTGAGCTCTTCATTGATTTTCATTTCCTTAATGGCAGTAGAGGAAGGGTCTAGGTGGCTTCCGTTAATAGGATTCCCAGCAGCAATGGCCGCTTCTGCTGCCTGCACCTACAAATCTCTCAGCATGTTCCTCGACATGCTGGCTGAGGATGCACAGAAGGTCTTTGAGAAGGCGCTGGGTTTGAACACCTCGGTGTAAGGACAAGGTCAGCAGAGAAACAGATAATGTCCCGGCAGAAACGTCCCTGCACCCGGTCCATTAAGGTCCCCGATGTCTCTGCTGATCAAAAACCTGAAAAGTTCTGTAGATTTACAGAAAATCCTCTGGACCTTTAAAGGGACATTTCTGTTAATAAAAAAAAATATAGAAATACGGAAATAAAATCAAAAGTGTGTCGAAATTAATA
>NW_023269209.1:0-2930 GCF_013103735.1 Etheostoma cragini
GTAGTAATATTTACAGAATGTGTGTAGTAATATTTACAGAATGTGTGTAGTAATACCTACAGAATGTGTGTAGTAATACATACAGAATGTGTGTAGTAATACTTACAGAATGTGTGTAGTAATACCTACAGAATGTGTGTAGTCATACTCTAGAGATTATTTAATAATAATAATAATCTTTATTTGTAGAGCACTTTTTAAAAGCAATAATACAAAGACAAAAGCATGAAAACATTGAAAGACTAAAATACAGCTAAATATCAAATTAGTAAAATACAATAAAATAAAAGAGATGAAGTCCACTAAGATCAGGAAAGGCTCTCCTAATGAAGTATGTTTTAAGAAGGGACTTAAAAGAGTTCCCCGACTCAGCTGACCTGATGTCCCGGGGCAGGCTGGTCCAGAGCCTCGGGGCCCGGACAACGCTCGGTCCCCTTTAGTTTTTAGTCGAGACTCTGGACCAGATAGCAGAGCTCTGCCAGAGGATCTCCAGCTGTGTGCTGGTGTATAAGGGACTAAAAGGTCAGAAATAGAACGAGGCCCGAGGCCATGACGAGCTTTAAAGTGATCAACCGGATTTTAAAGTCCCTTCTAAAACCTCCTGGGAGCCGGTGTAATGAAGCAGGAGTAATGTGATCGTATTTCTATGGCAGCTGGGTTCTGGACAGTCTGGAGTCCAACAATAGATTTTTGGGTTGAACAGGTGAAAAGGCTGTTGCAGTACTCCGGGCGTGCTGAGATGATGAGATGAAGGCGTGTAAATGGTCTCGGTGTCTTTAAAACTAACATAGATGGAATTTTAGCTCTATTTCTAAGTTGATAAAAACATGATTGAACAAGCTTTGTGATGTGATGCTCGAAATGTAAATGACTACCAAACCAAACACGAGGGCCTCAGTCTGTCTAACAGGATGTTGTGACCAAGGGGGTCAAAAGCAGTGCCAAGGTCCAGGTCCAGGAGTACAAGGACTGAGCACACGCCTTCATCAGCAGACATTAAATGTCATTGGTGACTTTAAGCAGGGCAGTCTCAGTGCTGGGGTACTTCCTAAAACCAGACTGAAACTTTTCTAATATTTAGTTGTTTTCCAGGACAGTGAGCAGCGGTCTGGACACGGTTCTTTCTAGAATCTTTGCAATAAAAAGGCAGTTCGGAAATTGGTCTAAATTTATGTGAGAGGGAGGGATCTAAACCAGGTTTCTTTAAAAGTGGGTTCACGCAAGCCATTTTAAAATAATCAGGGACACAACCAGTAGATAGGGAGCTGTTGAAAACAGAGATCCAATGGGGCCCAGCAGAATCCATGTTACATCCAGTGGGGTGCAGGACACTCTCCTTTGGGAGACTGGTTTTAAAAGCTCAGACCAGTCGCTGGGATAAAACTGGTTGTTGCTGGTGAGGAACCTGAGCAAGAGGCCGGGGGGGTGATAGAGGCTCTGATTGACACCACCTTATTGGTAACACAAGATAAAAACAATTCAGTCATCATTACTTCCAGCTGAGGCACAAGGCGGGGGGGGGGTTTATCAGCTGATCCACCGTCTTAAACAGAAACCTGGGACTGTTTCTGTGTAGTAATGAGTGTGTTCTCGCATCCTTAACCATAATAATTCAATTTCAATTCAATTGTATTTATAGTGTCAATTCATAACAAGAGTTATCTGGAGTTATCTGGTTAGCCGGTTGGGGTTAGTTAAATTAACAAAAACAAACCAAAAAAAAGTTGATGTTAGTGTAGTTAGTTAATAAATGGACTTGGAGACTGGATTTGTTCCATCTGCGCTCTGCGTTCCTGCTCTCCCTTTCAGGCTGCCGATGCTTTCATTTATCCAGCGTTGCTTCCAGGCCTTAGACGGGGGCCTCACCTCTAGAGGACCAGTAAGATCTAGACATGGTTGACGTGATGGACCAGATTGTTGGAGTTGGAGTCAGTCCGTCTTTGTTCATTAAAGAAGCGAGAGCACACGGAGCTTGGTGAGGCGGCATGAGGAACAGGCGGATCCATCTGGGGTCAGATACGGTCCACTAGTCCTACAGAGGACATGCTGACTAGAGTGCGGATCGGGCCGGATATTTCTGTCCGAGCCCGGCCCGAGCCCGACACAGTTAAAATCCCATTTGTTTCTCATACTTATGACACATGTACGTTTGTTTGTGTGGAACGCTTTTATTATCATCATCTGTGGGGTTATGTCAGTAAATCTGAGTAAAATAAACACCTTGCTTAACCTGTACAAGCCGGCCAATAAGAGATGTTCACTCACACATCTACTGTACAGGTTTAGTTTAATGCCTTGCTGCCGCTGCTGACAGTGTAATATAATATATATAATATATATAATAATAATAATAATAATAATGTAATATAATAGGTTTACTTGATAAAGCACCTTTTACACACAAAGGAGCAAAGTGCTTCAAATGATAAAAATGTGTAAAATACAGTAAGACTCAAACAGTAAATAAGCAAAAAAGAAAAAACAAACCAATAGAAATAAAAACCCAAAAGTTATAAACAGGAAAAAAGAATGAGTTTACACAAAAACATGTTCCATGCCTTATGGCGCTGATGAGACCGAGCCGGACCCGAACCCGAGCAGTCTTTCTGAACATCTGTTCCAACCCGGCCCGGCCCGTCGGGTCCCGTCGGGCTCGGGTCTCGGGTCAGGTATCCATCCTCTAATGCTGACCCCCAGGGTAAAGATCAGGTCCCGTGCATGACCACGGTTATGTGTTGGCCCTTTGACATGTTGTGTGTGTGTGTGTGACCATCTTTAAGAAGTTAGTTGCATTAATATTGTTGGGGTCATCAACATGAATATTAAAATCGCCCCAGAATCAGGTTTAATGAGTCAGAGTCTCCACCAGGTGGAGATGTGGCTCTTCCCACAGCTCAACACACACACACCCAGACACACACACACACACC
>NW_023269210.1:0-2322 GCF_013103735.1 Etheostoma cragini
CCATCACTAACAGGGACGTTGTAGAGCGTCCTCTGGTGGACAGACTATGCAACACCATCACTAACGGGGACGTTGTAGTTGTCCTAAAGAAAGAAATCCCTTTTTGTCTTCACAGAAAATTAAGATTGCTGCCTTGCGCATGTACACATGCTGCGTGGAGAGAGTCAACTACGACGAGTTCTTCGACAGTAAGTGACGAGCAGCAAGAAACTGTTAACAATACACACACACACACACACACACACATAGAGAGAGTGCATAGAGTAAAACGATGTAATGGCGTAATTGACTAATCAGTAATCTGTTATTAGTTATTAGACTCAGGTCGGTCGCAGCTCTGATCGTATTATTAAAGATTAACGATATTATATATTTTATTTGTGTACTGTTTTCAACGACTTCCAGACACTACAATAAAACCAGTAAAAACAACGCTGAGAATACACACGTGTGTGTGTGTGTGTGTGTGTGTGTGTGTGTGTGTGTGTGTGTGTGTGTGTGTGTGTGTGTGTGTGTGTGTGTGTGTGTGTGTGTGTGTGTGTGTGTGTGTGTGTGTGTGTGTGTGTGTGTGTGTGTGTGTGTGTGTGTGTGTGTGTGTGTGTGTGTGTGTGTGTGTGTGTGTGTGTGTGTGTTTCAGAGTGCTCTCTCCCCGACACACTCAACTCCTGGTTCTTGGTAGCGCAGCTACATGTGTGGTGAGTCTTTTACACACACACACACACACACACACAGATACATATGCACACACACTCTCTCATACGCGGACACAGTCACACACACACACAGACACACATGCACACACACAGATAGACAGACACACACAAATGCACACTCACTCACACACACACGCACACGGATGTACATGCGCACACACACACCCACATTCACACACGCATACTGTACACACACAGACATACACACACAGACATACACACACAGACGTGCACACACAGACACACACACACACAGCAAATGGATTATTCTCATTGTCGATTATTTTCTGGAGGAGTTTTTCGGTCTCTAAAATGGTAAAAAACGTGGATCAGTGTTTCCTCAAATGTCTTGTTCTGTCCACAACTCAAAGAGAGATTCAGTTTTCTGTTCCAGAGGAGAGAAGACACTAGAACATATTCATTTTCATAAACATATTCACATTTAACACGCTGACAGCAGAGAAGGTTCACTGTGTATGTACTGTGGAAAATAAAAAAAAATACTCAAACCGATTACTCGATTTATCAAAATAGTTTGTGATTAACTGTAATTGTTAACAATTCCTGGGTTAATCTTTTGCTCCTCTATTACACGTATTACGGCTGTTTGTCCCCGTCCTGTCCCTGTCCCCTGATCTCGTCTCCCTGGTCCCCTCTGGCAGGATGTGCTTGGTGCGGATGCGTCAGGAGGGCCGAGAGGGGAAGTACATGTGCCGTTACATCGTCCACTCCATGTGGGAGGACGTGGAGCAGAGGAGCAAGATCATGGGGGTGAGTGGCTGCGTGTGTGTGTATGGTTGTGTGTCTGTTTGTGTGTGTGTGTGTGTGTGTGTGTGTGGGCCAGGCTTAGCTACATTTGTGGGGACCAAAAACTGTGAATCCAGTATACTTGTGGGGACCTGACAGCTTTGTGGGGACAAAATGCTGGTCCCCTTAACGTTAAAGGGCTTTTTTAGGAATAAGACTTGGTTTTAGGAGTAGGGTTAGAGTTAGGTTATGGTTAGGGTTAGGGTGAGGGTTAAGGTTAGGCATTTAGGTTTGATGGTTAAGGTTAGGGTTAGGGTGAGGGTTAAGGTTAGGCATTTAGGTTTGATGGTTAAGGTTAGGGTAAGGGACTAGGCAACGCATTATGTCAATGACTGGTCCCCACAAAGATAGGCAGACATACGTGTGTGTGTGTGTCTGTGTGTGTGTGTGTGGCTCCATCCAGATCATATAGCACCATAAACATATGTTGTACATTACATTACATTACACTGTTTAGACATCACCACAAAGTCCTTGAATACGAGTGGCAGGGCACCTTTAAACACGAGGCTTGCGACTGGTAACTTTCAGCATGTCATTTCCAAGTTCCTGACTGGTTTTAGCTCTTTCCAAATGTAGCCCTGAAGCTCTGAATGTCGTCCTGTTGAATAAATATTCATTATTTGAGAAATGTTCCCGCCTCGAGGTGATGCAACCGAGCATTAGCTTCTACCCGTGTCACTGCATGCTACGTAGGATGCAGGTTGTGTTTATCTAAAGGTCCACATCAGCTTAATTGGGCCAACAGTTGTCGAGCAGAAAGTGAAGTCAGGTCCCCGGGAGTAAGGGATGGGGGGGGGGG
>NW_023269211.1:0-1313 GCF_013103735.1 Etheostoma cragini
ATCACAGAAACATCAGAAGAGGCTGAAAAGCACGTTTCCAGCATGTAGATGTGTGTTTAACAGCGTCTGTTAAGAAACCAATTTAAAATTGTTGAAATGACAAATACAAGGTAAAAACATCACAGAAACATCAGAAGAGGCTGAAAAGCACGTTTCCAGCATGTAGATGTGTATTTAACAGCTTCTGTTAAGAAACTAATGCAAACCTGTTGAAATGACAGAAACAAGGTAAAAAAACATCACAAAAACCTTAGAAGAGGCTGAAACGCACGTTTCCGGAATGTAGATGTGTGTTTAACAGCTTTTATTGAGAAACCAATGTAAAACTGTTCAAATGACTGATACAAGGTAAAAACATCACAGAAACATTAGAAGAGGCTGAAAAGCACGTTTCCAGCATGTAGATGAGTGTTTAACAGCTTCTGTTAAGAAACTAATGCAAACATGTTGAAATGACAGAAACAAGGTTAAAACATCAGAAAAAGATCAGAAGAGGCCGAAATGCACGTTTCCAGCATAGAGATGTGTGTTTAACAGCTTTTATTAAGAAACCAATGTAAAACTGTTGAAATGACAGCTACAACGTAAAAACATCACAGAAACATCAGAAGAGGCCAAACCACACGTTTCCAGCATGTAGATGTGTATTTAACAGCTTCTGTTAAGAAACTAATGCAAACCTGTTGAAATGACAGAAACAAGGTTAAAACATCACAAAAACCTTAGAAGAGGCTGAAACGCACGTTTCCAGCATGTAGATGTGTGTTTAACAGCGTCGGTTAAGAAACCAATGTAAAAGTGTTGAAATGACAGATACAAGGTAAAAACATCACAGAAACATCAGAAGAGGCTGAAAAGCACGTTTCCAGCATGTAGATGTGTATTTAACAGCTTCTGTTAAGAAACTAATGCAAACCTGTTGAAATGACAGAAACAAGGTTAAAACATCACAAAAACCTTAGAAGAGGCTGATTCGCACGTTTCCAGCATGTAGATGTGTGTTTAACAGCGTCTGTTTCTAAACTACTGCAAACCTGTTGAAATGACAGAAACATGGTTAAAACATCACAGAAACATTAAAAGATGCCGAAATGCACGTTTCCAGCATAGAGATGTGTGTTTAAGAGCGTTTATTAAGAAAGCAATGTAAAACTTTAGAAATGACAGCTACAAGGTTAAAACATCACAGAAACATCAGAAGAGGCCGAAACACACATTTCCAGCAAGGAGATGTTTGTTTAACAGCGTCTGTTTCTAAACTACTGCAAACCTGTTGAAATGACAGAAACATGGTTAAAACATCACAGAAACAT
>NW_023269212.1:0-1447 GCF_013103735.1 Etheostoma cragini
TCCACCACCTGGGCTAGCCTCCACCACCTGGGCTAGCCTCAGCCACTAGCCACCGCCACTAGCCTCCACCACCTGGACTAGCCTCCGCCACCTGGACTGGCCTCCGCCACCTGGACTGGCCTCTGGACTAGCCTCCGCCATCTTGACTAGCTTTCATTACCTGGACTAGCCTCCATCATCTGGACTAGCCTCAGCCATCTTGACTAGCTTTCATTACCTGGACTAGCCTCAGCCACTAGCCACCGCCATTAGCCTCCCCCACCTGAACTAGCCTCCGCCATCTTGACTAGCTTTCATTACCTGGACTAGCCTCCGCCACTAGCCATTGCCATGAGCATCCACCACCTGGACTAGCCTCTGGACTAGCCATCGCCACTTGAACTAGGCTTTGCCATCTGGACCAGCCTCCGCCATCTTGACTAGCTTCCGTTACCCGGACTAGCCTCCACCACCTGGACTAGCCTCCACCAGCAGCCTCCGTTACCCAGACTAGCCTCCACCACCTGGACTACCCTCCGCCACCCTCAACGCCAGAGTCTGACATCACATGACCTCTCCCAAAAAACGCTCCCGTAGGTTGTTAATTCAAGCAGCAATTAGGCCTCCTGCACACTGCCTGCATGCATGGCGGCCTCATTTATAACTCCCCAAAATAACATGATTGATTCCACCCAACGCTCTTTGCCAAGTACACATCTCTACTTTCATTAATTTTGGGGCGTCTTATACAATTTTATAGCATTGTAAAACAAATGGAAGTGTTTTTGAAATAGTATTGAGTAAAAGTTGACATATTCCAGTCTGTGATTATCATCAACATCCATTCCTTTAATTTTAGTCTCAATACGGGAACATAACATTAACAGTTATTCAACTACACAATAACACAATAACACACACAACAGGCTGAATACGGTAGGTGTCCGGTGTGTTAATGGTAACACAACTACACAATAACACACACACACCAGGCTGAATACGGTAGGTGTCTGGTGTGTTAATGGTAACACAACTACACAATAACACACACACACACACCAGGCAAAATACGGTAGTTG
The DNA here is from genome assembly GCF_013103735.1 of Etheostoma cragini. Lineage (NCBI taxonomy): Eukaryota > Metazoa > Chordata > Actinopteri > Perciformes > Percidae > Etheostoma > Etheostoma cragini. Next base: position 1,059 of record NW_023269212.1, read on the forward strand.
TCTGGTGTGTTAATGGTAACACAACTACACAATAACACAATAACACACACACACACACACACACAACAGGCTGAATATGGTAGGTGTCTGGTGTGTTAATGGTAACACAACTACACAATAACACAATAACACAATAACACACACACAACAGGCTGAATATGGTAGGTGTCTGGTGTGTTAATGGTAACACAACTACACAATAACATAATAACACACACACACACAACAGGCTAAATACGGTAGGTGTCTTGTGTGTTAAAGGTAACACAACTACACAATAACATAATAACACACACACACACAACAGGCTAAATACGGTAGGTGTCTGGTGTGTTAATGGTAACACAACTACACAATAACATAATAACACACACACACACAACAGGCTA
>NW_023269213.1:0-1776 GCF_013103735.1 Etheostoma cragini
ATGTGAATAAAGTCACATCTGTTCCGTGATGATCAGGAGTACTGTGTAAAAAAAAGCCAAAATACTTTTTGAAAAACAGTCGAATATTTAGAGAAAACAACCTGAAAATATCACGAAGTACATTTTGAGAGTACTAAATACTTTTAAATGTCCAGACTACACAGGTGTACTTTCATATGGAAGTAAAAGTTAGAAAACTGAGTATTTTCTATTTTCTATTTCTGTGTACTTTAAAACTAAATACTTCAAACAGTTCACAAAACCACAGACCCAAACTGCATATACTGCAAAATACTACATATATCCTGCATAATACTACATGCATACTGCATAATACCTCATATATACTGCATAATACTAAATATATACTGCATATTACTACATTTATACTGCATAATACTACATGCATACTGCATAATACCTCATATATACTGCATAATACTACATGTATACTGCATAATACTACATATATACTGCATATTACTACATGTATACTACATAAAACCACATATATCCTGCATAATACCTCATATATCCTGCATAATACCTCAGATATCCTGCATAATAGTACATATATACTGCATAATACTACATATATCCTGCATAATACCTTATATATCCTGCATAATAACTTATATATCCTGCATAATACTACATATATCCTGCATAATACTACATATATCCTGCATAATACTACATATGTCCTGCATAATACTACATGCATACTGCATAATACCTCATATATCCTGCATAATACTACATGTATACTGCATAATACCTCATATATCCTGCATAATACCTCATATATCCTGCATAATACCTCATATATCCTGCATAATACCTCAGATATCCTGCATAATAGTACATATATACTGCATAATACTACATATATCCTGCATAATACATCATATATCCTGTGTAATACCTCATATATCCTGCATAATACTGCATAATACCTCATATATCCTGCATAATACCTCAAATATCCTGCATAATACCTCATCTATCCTGCATAATACCTCAGATATCCTGCATAATAGTACATATATCCTGCATAATACCTCATATATCCTGCATAATACTGCATAATACCTCATATATCCTGCATAATACCTCATATATCCTGCCTAAAACCACATATATCCTGCATAATACTACATATGTCCTGCAAAATACTACATATATCCTGCATAATACATCAAATATCCTGCATAATACTACATGCATACTGCATAATACCTCATATGTCCTGCATAATACTACATATATCCTGCATAATACATCATATATCCTGCATAATACTACATGCATACTGCATAATACCTCATATATCCTGCATAATACCACATATATCTTGCATAATACCTCATATGTCCTGCATAATACTACATATATCCTGCATAATACTACATGCATACTGCATAATACCTCATATATACTGCATAATACTACATATATACTGCATATTACTACATGTATACTGCATATTACTACATGTATACTGCATACTACCTCATATATCCTGCATAAAACCTCATATATTCTGCATAATACTACATATATACTGCATAATACTACATGTATACTGCATAATACCTCATATATCCTGCATAATACTACATATATCCTGCATAATACTACTTATATCCTACATAATACTAAATATATTCTACATAATACTGTATTGTGTACTGTGTATGTGTGTGTGTGTGTGTGTGTGTGTGTGTGCGTGCAGGGTGTGTGTGTGTGTGTGTGTGTGTGTGTGTGTGTGTGTGT
>NW_023269214.1:0-4879 GCF_013103735.1 Etheostoma cragini
CATCAAAAAAAGTCATGGAAAGTCGTACTATAGTACATCAAAGAAAGTCATAGTATAGCACATCGGAAAAAGTCATAAAAAATTATAGTATAGTATGTCGATAAAAGTCATAAAAAGTCATAGTATAGTACATCGAAAAAAGCCATATAAAGTCATAGTATAGTACATCGAAAAAAGTCATAAAAAGTCATGGTATAGTACATTGAAAAAAGTCATAAAAAGTCATAGAATAGCACATTGAAAAAAGTCATAAAACGTCATAGTATAGTACATCGAATAAAGTCATAAAAGGTCATAGTATAGTACATCGAAAAAGTCATAAAAAGTCATAGTATAGTACATTGAAAAAAATCATAGAATGTCATAGTTTAGTACATCAAAAAAAATCATAAAAAGTCATAGTATAGTACATCGTAAAAAGTCATAAAAAGTCACAGTATAGTACATTGATAAATGTTATAGTATAGTACATCAAAAAAATCATGAAAAGTCATAGTATAGTACATAGAAAAAAGTCATAAAACGTCAGAACATCAAAATAAGTATAGTTCATCGAAAAAAGTCATAAATAGTCATAGTATAGTACATCGAAAAAAATCATATGAAGTCATAGTATAGTACATCGAAAAAAGTCACGAAACGTCATAGTATATTACATCGAAAAAGACATAAAAAATAATGTGAAGTCATAGTATTGACTGCTTGTATAACATAATTTAGTATGACGAGTATGGGATTCGAACCCACGCCTGCAGAGCACAATGGGTTAACAGTCCATCGCCTTAACCTCTCGGCCACTTCGTCTTCAATACATATAGTGCACTTCTTTTTCACTTTTTTGACATAGTATAGAAAAAGTGTTTTAAAAAAGACTATAATCATTTTTTTCAACATACTGTACTATGACTTTTTTATAATTCTTTTGACATATGTACCATACTATAGTATAGTATTTTTATCATATACCGTTTTACATATACCACACCTTTTTAGAATCACTTTTTTGACATACTTTACTATGACTTTTTCAATACTACACTATGGCTATACTATACTGACTAGTATAATACATCAAAAAAAGTCATAAAATGTCAAAGTATAGTACATCGAAAAAAGTCATAGTATAGTACATCAAAAAAATCATGAAAAGTCATAGTATAGTACATCGAATAAAGTCATAAAAAGTCATAGTATAGTACATCAAAAAAAGTCATAATAAGTCATAGTATAGTACATCGAAAAAAGTCATGAAACGTCATAGTATAGTACATCGAAAAAAGCCATATAAAGTCATAGTATAGTACATCGAAAAAAGTCAAAAAAAGTCAAAGTATAGTACATCGAAAAAAGTCATAGTATAGTACATAAAAAAAAAGTCATATAAAGTAATAGTATAGTACATCGATAAATGTTATAGTATAGTACATCAAATAAAGTCATAAAAAGTCATAGTATAGTACATAGAAAAAAGTCATAAAACGTCAGTACATCGAAATAAGTATAGTACATCGAAAAAAGTCATAAAAAGTCATAGTATAGTACAAAAAAAGCCATATAAAGTCATAGTAAAGTACATTGAAAAAAGTCATAAAAAGTCATAGTATAGTACATTGAAAAAAGTCATAAAAAGTCATAGTATAGCACATCGAAAAAAGTCATAAAACCTCATAGTATAGTACATCGAATAAAGTCATAAAAAATCATAGTATAGTACATTGAAAAAAGTCAAATAAAGTCATAGTATAGTACATCGAAAAAGTCATAAAAGGTCATAGTATAGACATCAAAAAAAGTCACAAAACGGCATAGCTTAGTACATAGATAAAAGTCATAAAACGTCATAGTATAGCTATAGTACATCGAGAAAATTCATAAAACGTCATAGTATAGTACATCGAAAAACGTTATAAAACGTCATAGTATGGTACATCGAAAAAAAGTCATAAAAAATCATAGTATAGTACATCAAAAAAAGACATATAAAGTCATAGTATAGTACATCGAAAAAAGTCATAAAACGTCATAGTATAGTACAACGAAAAAAATAAAATGTCAAAGTATAGTACATCATAAAAAGTCATAGCATAGTACACAGAAAAAAGTCATAAAACGTCATAGTATAGTACATCGAGAAAGGTCATAAAACGTCATAGTATAGTACATCGAAATAAGTCATAAACCGTCATAGTATAGTACATCGAAAAAATGTCATAAAAAGTCATAGTATAGTACATTGAAAAAAGGCATCTAAAGTCATACTATAGTACATTGAAAAAAGTCATAAAAAGTCATAGTATAGTATATTGAAAAAAGTCATAAAAAGTCATAGTATAGCACATTGAAAAAAGTCATAAAACGTCAGAGTATAGTACATCGAATAAAGTCATAAAAAGTCATAGTATAGTACATCGAAAAAAGTCAAATAAAGTCATAGTATAGTACATCGAAAAAGTCATAAAAAGTCATAGTATGGACATAGAAAAAAAGTCATGAAACGTCATAGTATAGTACATCGATAAAAGTCATAAAACGTTATAGTATAGTACATTGAAAAAAATCATAAAAAGTCATAGTATAGTACATCAAAAAAAGTCATAAAAAGTCATAGCTTAGTACATAGACAAAAGTCATAAAACATCATAGGATAGCTATAGTACATCAAGAAATTTCATAAAACGTCATAGTATATATAGTACATCGAAAAAAGTCATAAAACGTCATAATATAGTACAACGAAAAAAATCATAAAAAGTCATAGTATAGTGCATCATAAAAAGTCATAGCATAGTACATAGAAAAATGTCATAAAACGTCATAGTATAGTACATCGAGAAAAGTCATAAAACGTCATAGTATAGTACATCGAAATAAGTCATAAAACGTCATTGTATAGTACATCGAAAAAAAGTCATAAAAAGTCATACTATAGTACATCGGTAAAAGCCATATAAAGTCATAGTATAGTACGTCGAAAAAAGTCATAAAAAGTCATAGTATAGTACATTAAAAAAAGTCATAAAAAGTCATAGTATAGCACATTGAAAAAAGTCATAAAAAGTCATACTATAGTACATCGAAAAAAGCCATATAAAGTCATAGTATAGTACATCGAAAAAAGTCATAAAAAGTCATAGTATAGCACATCGAACAAAGTCATAAAAAGTCATAGTATAGTATGTCGATAAAAGTCAAATTATTGTATGTCTAAAAAGGTTAAAAAAAAAAAGTCATATTGTAGTACATTGAAAAACGTTGTAGTATTAACTGCTTGTAAAACATAGTGTAGTACGACGAGGATGGGATTCGAACCCACGAGTGCAGAGCACAATGGATTAGCAGTCCATCGCCTTAACCTCTCGGCCACCTCGTCTTCCCTAAATACAGTGCACCTGTTCTTGCTTTTTTTTCAACATAGTATAGAAAAAGTGTTTTAAAAAAAGTCTATAATCTTTTTTTTCAACATACTGTACTATGACTTTTTTATAATTTTTTTGACATATGTACCATACTATAGTATAGTATTTTTTATCATATACCGTTTTACATATACCACACCTTTTTAGAATCACTTTTTTGACATACTGTACTATGACTTTTTCAATACTACACTATGGCTCTACAATGGATTTTTTAATCTTTTTTTTTGTATACTGCACTATTACTTTTTTTCCACAAAAAGTCATGAAAAGTCATAGTATAGTACATCAAAAAATTCATAAAAAGTCATAAGAGTCATAGTATAGTACATCGACAAAATCATAAAAATTCATTATATAGTACTATGAAAAAAGTCATAAAAAGTCATAGCATAGTACATCAAAAAAAGTCATGGAAAGTCGTACTATAGTACATCAAAGAAAGTCATAGTATAGTACATCGGAAAAAGTCATAAAAAATTATAGTATAGTATGTCGATAAAAGTCATAAAAATTCATAGTATAGTACATCGAAAAAAGCCATATAAAGTCATAGTATAGTACATCGAAAAAAGTCATGAAACGTCATAGTTTAGTACATCAAAAAAAATCATAAAAAGTCATAGTATAGTACATCGAAAAAAGTCAAATAAAGTCATAGTATAGTACATCGAAAAAGTCATAAAAAGTCATAGTATAGACATAGAAAAAAAGTCATAAAACGTCATAGTATAGTACATCGATAAAAGTCATAAAACGTCATAGTATAGTACATTGAAAAAAATCATAAAAAGTCATAGTATAGTACATCAAAAAAGTCATAAAAAGTCATAGCTTAGTACATAGAAAAAAGTCATAAAACATCATAGGATAGCTATAGTACATCGAGAAATTTCATAAAACGTCATAGTATATATAGTACATCGAAAAAAGTCATAAAACGTCATAGTATAGTACAACGAAAAAAATCATAAAAAGTCATAGTATAGTACATCATAAAAAGTCATAGCATAGTACATAGAAAAATGTCATAAAACGTCATAGTATAGTACATCGAGAAAAGTCATAAAACGTCATAGTATAGTACATCGAAATAAGTCATAAAAGGTCATAGTATAGTACATCGAAAAAAAGTCATAAAAAGTCATACTATAGTACATCGAAAAAAGCCATATAAAGTCATAGTATAGTACGTTGAAAAAAGTCATAAAAAGTCATAGTATAGTACATTAAAAAAAGTCATAAAAAGTCATAGTATAGCACATTGAAAAAAGTCATAAAAAGTCATACTATAGTACATCGAAAAAAGCCATATAAAATCATAGTATAGTACATCGAAAAAAGTCATAAAAAGTCATAGTATAGTATGTCGATAAAAGTCAAATTATTGTATGTCTAAAAAGGTTAAAAAAAAAGTCATATTGTAGTACATCGAAAAACGTTGTAGTATTAACTGCTTGTAA
>NW_023269215.1:0-3712 GCF_013103735.1 Etheostoma cragini
GGAGAGAGAGAGAGAGAGAGAGAGGGAGAGAGGGAGAGAGAGAGAGAAAGAGACAGAGGGAGAGAGAGGGAGAGAGAGGTTTTTTTTAGGTTCTTTCTGACCATTTGGTTTTTTTTTTATGCTTTTTAGGAGCTCTAAGTGATGACATCATCAGTGATTTCTAATTCATTAATAAAGTTGAATGAAGTCTTTTTGATGTTTTTTCCGGAGTTGTTTACATTTCTAACGACGACATTTCAGATTATTCGGGAGGCCCGTGTGTTTTGTGTGTGATGATGAAGTGAAACGCAGACGCAGGTCTGGTGGTCTGGTGGTCACACGCAGACGCAGGTCTGGTGGTCTGGTGGTCACACCCAGACGCAGGTCTGGTGGTCTGGTGGTCACACGCAGACTCAGGTCTAGTGGTCTGGTGGTCACACGCAGACGCAGGTCTGGGGGCCTGGTGGACACACGCAGACTCAGGTCTAGTGGTCTGGTTCTTCAGCCGCCGGCAACGACATGTAAATCACGTCGGGAGACCGGAGCCGGCTCGGCCAATCAGATCGGAGGAGAGAAGGTGAGCGTTCAGCAGCCTTTAGGCGTTGGGACACGTTACGCAACGCCCTGCAAGAAGAAGAAGAAGAAGAGGAGCTGAAGGTCGTTCCAGCGGGAAAGGTCACCACGCTCCGAGCGTTTTAGTCACGAGAAGAAGAAGAAGAAGAAGAAGAAGAAGAAGAAGAAGAAGAAGAAGAAGAAGAGGAAGAAGAAGAAGAAGAAGAAGAAAGGTGAAGACGCTTCAGTTTCTAGGTCAACGCCTCAGAGACGTTCAGCGTCCCGTCCCCGAGGACGGAGGACAGGAGGAATCTCCACATGTAACAAGATGACATCATCACGTCATAAATGACTTTCTGCAAGGTTATAAGGAAACAGGAAAGAAAATAGGGAAGGAAAGAAGGAAGGAAGGAAGGAAGGAAAAAAAGGAGGAAGGAAGGAAGGAGGGTGGGATGGAAAGTTATTTCTTTGTTTTGGTATTATTATTGTTGTTAAATGTTATTATTGTTGTTATTGTTGTTAAATGTTATTATTGTTGTTATTGTTGTTATTGTTGTTAAATGTTATTATTGCTATTATTGTTGTTAAATGTTATTATTGTTATTATTGTTGTTATTGTTGTTGTTAAATGTTATTATTGTTGTTATTGTTGTTATTGTTGTTGTTAAATGTTATTATTGTTGTTATTGTTGTTATTGTTGTTAAATGTTATTATTGTTGTTATTGTTGTTAAATGTTATTATTGCTATTATTGTTGTTAAATGTTATTATTGTTATTATTGTTGTTATTGTTGTTGTTAAATGTTATTATTGTTATTATTGTTGTTATTGTTGTTGTTAAATGTTATTATTGTTGTTATTGTTGTTATTGTTGTTAAATGTTATTATTGTTGTTATTGTTGTTAAATGTTATTATTGTTGTTATTGTTGTTATTGTTGTTGTTAAATGTTATTAGTGTTGTTATTGTTGTTGTTAAATGTTATTATTGTTGTTATTGTTGTTGTTAAATATTATTATTGTTGTTATTGTTGTTAAATGTTATTATTTATTTTGCCCCCCGAGGCCTCACCTTCCATGTTATTATTGTTGTTAAATGTTATTGTTGTTAAATGTTATTGTTGTTAAATGTTATTGTTGTTTATTTTGCCCCCCCGAGGCCTCACCTTCCATGACGTAGACCAGCGAGCCGACGTCGCCCTCGGCGATGATGCAGGCGTCCTTCCCATAATGCACTGGGTGCATGCAGTCCACCACCTCCTGGATCTGGGAGAGCTCCAGGTTCCTCATGAAGTCGTTGTCCAAGATGGCCGCCTTGATCAGCTCCTTCGACCTGGGGGGGGGGGACGAGGAGGGATGGAGAAAGAGAGGAAAGACAGAGGGAGAGAGAAAAAAGAGGATTTTTGTAATTATTCAATTTTTATATTTTTTAATTTTTGTTAATTTTTAATTTTTGTAATTTTTAGTTTTTGTAAATTTTACTATTTGGTCATTTTTGTTATTTTTAAATTTTTAAATGTTTAATTTTTGAATTGTTTAGTTTTTTTAATTTTTAATTTTTTTTAATTTTTTTAATTTTTTTTATTTTTAAAATTTTGTTAATTTTGTTAATTTTGTAAATTTGTAATTTTTTTTAAAATTTTTTCAGAATTCTATAATTTCTGTAATTTTTTAGTTTTTGTAATTTAAAAAAAAAATATTTTTTTTAATTTTTAAAAAATATATATATTTTTTTAATTTGTGTTATTTTGTGCTATTTTTGTCATTTTTGTCATTTTTTAATTTTTGTAATTTTGTGTAATTTTGTGTAATTTTGTGTAATTTTGTGTAATTTTGTGTAATTTTGTGTAATTTTGTGTAATTTTGTGTGACTAAGTGTTATTTTCCTGTAGCGTGACTCACTGCGGGCTCTTGGGGTGGAAGGCCAGGCTGACGTGGCTCAGCTCGGTGATGTTGCAGGCGGTGGGCTCGGCGGAGATGGCGTGCCGCTTGCTGCGGTGCTGGTCCGGCTGCAGGCCGATGCCTTGCTGCTGGGCGGTGGCGGGCCGCAGCACCGACCGGTACTTGTCGAGCTCGGTCTGCAGCCGCTGGATCAGCTCGTCCTTCTGGTCCAGCTCCAGCTCCAGCTCGTCGATCAGCGCGTCGCGCTGCCGCAGCTCCTCGATCTTCTCCTGCAGGGCGTACTGCAGGTCCCGCAGGGTCCCCATGGCGGTCCGGGGCGCTGGCACCGGCCAATGGGAGGAGAGACCAGATTAGAGTCACGCATGCTCAGATTTAAACTGTTCACGACGTAACTGTCGTACCGAAATTAACAGAGGATGGGAATTATTTAAGAAATGTAGCTATCTATGCTAACGTAGCTCCAAACACCTTTCAACTGACAGCCTTTGTGGGGTTTGATGCTAACTTGTAAGTACAGGTCATCATTTCCTCGTTAATTACGTTGGACATGTCACGATTTTCTTGTTTATTACGTGTACAGGTCACGATTTTGTAACTACGTTCCGGAGGGTAATCTCTGGGGAGAGTAGTTCGTAGAACGTAGTTACGCTCCTGTAACTACTTGGTCAGAAAGAGGCTAAAGTTAGCGGCTCCGTCTTCAGAAAGAATCCGATTTTAAATGACAAAGAGAAAGAAAGAGTCTGGAACAGAAGAGTCTGGAACAGAAGAGTCTGGAACAGAAGAGTCTGGAACAGAAGAGTCTGTACCTGTTCCTCAGGGGGACGGCCCTCCCTCCATCACTGATAAATGAAATCAGGATCAGCAGGTCTGGCTCCGAGCTCTCAGGAAAACACGAGTCTGGGAAGCAGTCTGAACGCAAAGTGAGTAAAAACCACGTTAGAGTGAGTCCACGGAGATAAATACTACTACTACTACTACTACTACTACTACTACTATCCACACAGCTGTGTCCCAGGGTTAAATTCCTCTAAATGAGTAAAACCTTTAATCTGGAGAGGTTTCTGATTTTAGAGAGATGACACGCCGGAGTGACGACGGAACAACGGAGCTGTTTATAAACGTAAGAAGTAGAAAGTAGAAAGTATACGTACCCAAAGTTCTACTTAGGAAAGTTCTGGTTGAAAATCCCAAATCTGAGTGTGAGTGTGTGTGTGTGTCTCTGTGTGTGTGTGTGTGTGTGTGTGTGTGTGTGTGTGTGTGTGTGTGTCTCTGTGTGTGTGT
>NW_023269216.1:0-1510 GCF_013103735.1 Etheostoma cragini
ACACACACACACACACACACACACACAGAGCTGCTGACAGGAAGAGACACCTGAGAGCAGCCGAGTCGTCTGTCAGTCAGCAGCGTCTCTCGAGGACTAAAGACTACAATCTCCATCAGGTTGGTCAACTCTTCTTTGTTTAATTCATTGTTTTCTTGTAGTTTACACTAACTAACTCTGTATTTGGACCTTGTCCACGTCTCTGTGTCTGTGTGTAATTATAACAGAAACAAAAACAATGCACCACTTTCTGACAGACACTTACTTTTGAATGGGTTTGGTACCATGGATGCTTCAGACTCAGATTATTATTCCAAGAGTCTGACAACATTATGGGATGGATCCCTGCAGAGATAGACCTTTGAGTAAGATCCTTTTAGTTTAACATGAAACAGAAATCACCATCACCAAACCCACCAGACTCCATGTAAATAATCACTACTTTTAGTGTGTATAGAGCAGCATATCTCCACCAGACTCCATGTAAATAATCACTACTTTTAGTGTGTATAGAGCAGCCTATCTCCACCAGACTCCATGTAAATAATCACTACTTTTAGTGTGTGTAGAGCAGCATATCTCCACCAGACTCCATGTAAATAATCACTACTTTTAGCGTGTATAGAGCAGCATATCTCCACCAGACTCCATGTAAATAATCACTACTTTTAGCGTGTAGCAGTTTGTGGAGAAGTGTTCATGTGTGAAGCAGAAGCTTGTTGTATGAAACAGGAAGTAAAGAAGTTCCAAAAACATGTCAGTTGTCATGGTGACACAGCTGATGATGTTGTTCCTGTGGAAAAAGAAGAGCTCATTTTTCGTGTTAAATAATCCAGGAGTGTCCCAGGTGTATCTTACCTGGACTGTGACGCCTGCTGCCTGCACCCGGCTGCAGGCCTCTAAACCCTGTTACTGGTCTGATATGATTTCATGTCTCCTGCGTTGTGATTGGCTAAGGAGACAGAGGAGATGAACACCTGTGAGCCAACAGGGGGCGGAGCTTCTGCAGAGGACGTAATGCTCTCACACGCACAAGCTAACACACACGCATACATACACACACACTAACACAAATGCAAATATACACATACACACACACACAAAAATATACACACATACGTACATAAACACACACATACGTAAATACACATTTGTGACTTGATACACACCCACATGCACGTGCACACAGACACACAAACACACCGTCCCTTTATTAAAAATCTCCTGAGCATCTGCAGCGAGCTCCCTGATTGGTCCGTCTCCCCAGGTGTGCAGGTGTGTCCCGTCCATCGTGGTGGAGCCGACGGCCGGAGGACAGGTGGAGAGTGGAGAGCTGCGCTGGCCTCCTGATGATGTCATCACATCAGAGGGTCAGGTGACAGGTGAGGTCATCACTTCAGAAAGGAAATTACTCCAAGGGGGAAATTGGTGATTTGTATTTACTTTACAATAACATATTATCCATATATATATGTGTGTGTGTGTGTGTGTGTGTGTGTGTGTGTGTGTG
>NW_023269217.1:0-2255 GCF_013103735.1 Etheostoma cragini
ACTTATCATATTCAAAAACTCACCAAATTTGGCGGTCGCATCAAGTCTGGTGAAAATTTACGTATTTTAATGGTTTCGAGAATGGGCGCACAAAAATGGCTCGCTAGCGCCACCTACAAAATTAAGAAAATTGAGCCCCTGCAGCTAGATTAACGTAGAGTCACGAAACTTGGTACACATATGTATCATGGCAGGTCGGACATAAAACTCCATTGTAGCCCCCCCCTAAACCCAACAGGAAGTCCGCCATTTTGTTTTGAATGTGCAAAATTAGTGCGATTTTGGCCATTTCCACATGTCGTACTTTAACGAACTCCTCCTAGAGCTTTCGTCTGATCATCTTCAAACTTGGTGTGTGTCATCTTAACATGTTAACGATGAAAAGTTATTAAAAGAAAAACTTTCCGTCATAGGGCGTGGCCGTGGCGGGGCGGCCATTTTGTGCGTTTCGCCACCAAACAGGAAGTGGGTGTAACTTGAGCGTACGTTGTCCGATTAGCTCAAAACTTTCCACGACTCATCAGAGTCCGCCCCTGACGACATCTACACGCCGCTATTGGCTCAAAGTCATAGCGCCCCCTAGTGGCAACAGGAAGTAGGCCTAAAAGACAAGGTGCTATACTTTAACGAACTCCTCCTAGAGATTTCATCCGATCATCTTCAAACTCAGTGTGTATCATCCTAAGATGTGACCGATGAAAAGTTATTAAAAGAAAAACTTTTCGTCATACGGTGTGGGCGTGGCATGGCGGCCATTTTGGGTGTTGAGCGATGAAGATGAAATTGGCTGTAACAACAGTTTACGTTGTCGTATCTGCTTGAAATTTCCCACAAACACCAAGAGTCCAGGCCTGAGGACATCTGCAGGCCAATATGGACTTTCGGAGATAGCGCCACCATCTGGCAACAGGAAATATGCCGTCTGACAGGAATTGGGTGTAACTCGAGCGTACGTTGTCCGATTGGTTTGAAACTTTCCACAATTCATCAGAGTCCGCCCCTGACGACATCTACCTGCCGAAATTCACTCAAAGTCATAGCGCCCCCTAGTGGCAACAGGAAGTAGTTCTAAAAGACAAGGTGCTATACTTTAACGAACTCCTCCTAGAGATTTCATCAGATCGACTTCAAACTTAGTGTGTGTCATCTCAAGATGTTGAAGATGAAAAGTTATTAAAAGAAAAACTTTTCGTCAAACGGTGTGGGCGTGGCATGGCGGCCATTTTGGGTGTTTAGCGATCACTGAGAAAGTGGCTGTAACTACATTGTACTTTGTCGAATCTGCTTGAAACTTTTTAGGATTCATCAGAGTACGCCACTGACGACATCTACACGCAGAAATTCGCTCAAAGTCATAGCGCACCCTAGTGGCAACAGGAATTAGGCCTAAAAGACAAGGTGCTATACTTTAACGAACTCCTCCTAGAGATTTCATCCGATCATCTTAAAACTTAGTGTGTATCATCCTAAGATGTTAACGATGAAAAGTTATTAAAAGAAAAACTTTTTGTAAAACGTTCTGGGCGTGGCATGGCGGCCATGTTGAGTGTTTAGCAATGAAGAATTAAGTGGCTGTAACTACAATGTACGTTGTCGTCTCTGCTTGAAATTTCCCACAAACACCAAGGGTCCAGGACTGAGGACACGTACAGGCCAATATAGACTTTTGGAGATAGCGCCACCATCTGGCAACAAGAAATATGCTTTATATGACAAACATCATCCGATTTACATGAAACTTAGAATGTGTGGTCTACATGTGATACTGAGGCGGCCCCTATATTATGACCACGCCCAATAACTCAGGCCACGCCCACTTTCATAACATTTGAACCGTTATAGGTACAGTCTCGTGTGAGGTATCGATGAACTCGGCAGAGAGTTCCTTTTTCATTGGTGATGTTTGACCCGCCCCCCTATGATGCGGCCACGCCCCCTTTCACAGATAGTGACTTGTATGACATATAGGCTTGTGTAAGGTATCAATGAACTCAGCAGAGACTTCCTTTTTTATTGGTGATGTTTGACCCACCCCCTTATGATGCGGCCACGCCCCCTTTCATGGATATTGACCTGTATAAGGCATAGGCATGTGTGAGGTATCAATGAACTCAGCAGGGAGTTCACTTTTCATTGGCAAAGATTTTCAGGGTATGAGTGACGTGCAAATGCGCGGTCGCAAGGAGAGGCGTCCGCCGGTAACCCCGACTGGCGCGGGTTAGCGAGGGCCCTCCATCGCTGCTTGCAGCTTTAAT
>NW_023269218.1:0-1938 GCF_013103735.1 Etheostoma cragini
GTGTGTGTGTGTGTGTGTGTGTGTGTGTGTGTCAGTGTGTGTACCCAGTTCTTGGCTGCAGCTCTCTGTGATGCGGTAGCAGTGCATCTTGCTGAAGTTTCTGGAATCGAGGCGGATGCAGGCCGGATGCAGCAGCATGCCGCGCAGACGTCCCAGAGTGCACTCTGGTGGCAAGCCGAGATAACACGCCGCGTGGCTCTGCACAGACGACAACACACCAGGGTTATTAGAGTAAACGAAAAATAAAATAACCAGGTTATTATTCTAAGTGTCTGACAACATAATGGAAAGGATCCATACAGAGATAACCCTGAACCAACACCAAACCCACCAGACTCCATGTAAATAATCACTACTTTTAGCATGTATAGAGCAGCATATCTCCACCAGACTCCATGTAAATAATCACTACTTTTAGCGTGTATAGAGCAGCATATCTCCACCAGACTCCATGTAAATAATCACTACTTTTAGCGTGTATAGAGCAGCATATCTCCACCAGACTCCATGTAAATAATCACTACTTTTAGCGTGTATAGAGCAGCATATCTCCACCAGACTCCATGTAAATAATCACTACTTTTAGCGTGTATAGAGCAGCATATCTCCACCAGACTCCATGTAAATAATCACTACTTTTAGCGTGTATAGAGCAGCATATCTCCACCAGACTCCATGTAAATAATCACTACTTTTAGTGTGTATAGAGCAGCATATCTCCACCAGACTCCATGTAAATAATCACTACTTTTAGTGTGTATAGAGCAGCATATCTCCACATGTAAATTTGTGAATTAAGAGTTTATTCCAACCAGACCAGAGTGGTGATTGTTGGAACAGTGGAAAGATGAAACCAGACAGCTTTTTGTAGTTTTATTTACTTTCTGTCCACTCTGAATGAAGTGTGTTTTACGATTATAAAAGTAGTGATTATTTACTTGGAGTCTGGTGGATGCCAGGTTGAAAATGTAAAAAAAAAAAAAAAAAGTACTTTAAAAAGTGAGTTTGATGTCCAGTTTGTTTCCGGGGAAACGAGACCTTTGGCCACAGGATTACAGAAGAATTTGTCTAACTTCATTTATTTGTGCAAATCCGGTTGGCTGTGGTTCGGCCGGTTCTTACCGTGAGGCCGCACCACTCACACCTCATCCCGGCCAGGACGTCGGACGAACCGCAGGAACGCCGGCACGCATCACACCTCGCCGCCGACGGCAGGTTTCCCTCCCTCCAGTGGTGGTGAAACGTATCCTGCAGCGGCGGAAAGTAGATCCGCAATGTGAGATGTTGTTGAGTTCTGAAGCTGTTAGTGTGTCTCTGTCTGTCTGTATGTGTGTGTGTGTGTGTGTGTGTGTTCTTGCGTGTGTGTCTTTGTGTGCGTGCATACTTGTGTGTGTGTGTGTGTGTGTCTGTATGTGTGCATACTGTATTGTAATTTTTGAAAATCCATTATTTTTCCGCTGAATTAATATTTTGTATTTATTTATTTTATCATCAACACACTCATACGCTAAAACTGAAGTTAATAAATTATTGTTACGTAGTGTTAAATATGTCAAAAAAAGGGACAAAAACTTGAGAAAAAGTTAAAAACATAAAAAGTTGACTGATGATTTTAAGAACTCACCTGCTGCAGAGTCCCGTCCAGGTGAGAGCTGCGACAGTCTGCGCAGCTGAAGACGGCGCAGTCAGCGTGGACATGCAGCTCACACACTGACCGACACCGACACACATCGACACACACACACACACACACATGCGCACACACATATACACACACACACAGAGACACACACACACACACAGAGACACACACACACACACACACTTAATTACAGATTAAGCTTGACTGACTGATTGATTTCTCTTTATATAGACCTTAGTGGTCCCTAAAACTGGATCTGAAGTCTCTTTATATAGACCTTAGTGGTCCCTAATACT
>NW_023269219.1:0-3839 GCF_013103735.1 Etheostoma cragini
TTGTCTTCATGTTGTCCTCATGTTGTCCCCATAGTGTCCTCATGTTGTCCTCATGTTGTCCCCATGTTGTCCTCATGTCGTCTTCATGTTGTCCTCATGTTGTCTTCATGTTGTCTTCGTGTTGTCCTCATGTTGCCCTCATGTTGCCCTCATGTTGTCCTGATGTTGTCCTGATGTTGTCTTCATGTTGTCCTCATGTTGTCCCCATGTTTTCCCCCCATGTTGTCCTCATGTTGTCTTCATGTTGTCACAAATGGAAGTGTTGTTGAAATAGTATTGAGTAAAAGTTGACATATTCCAGTCTGTGATTATCATCAACATCCATATCTTTAATTTTAGTCTCAATAATTCCTAATTTCTGCTTTTCTAACTCAAACATTAGGTATAATTTCCTATAAATGAGGTTTATTGACCGTAAAGTCCAAAAATAACTGTAAAACCAAAGTTAACAAGTTAGTGTTACGTAGTGTTAAACGTAAAAAAAAGGACAAAACATTGAAGAAAGCATCCACAAAAGTATTGATTTATTAACTGCGAGGTCTTGTAGAGAGGAGAGAAGGAACGAACCGTGTGGAGCGACCTAGATAAATATGCTGAATACCCCCCCCCCCCCCCCCCCCCCACACACACACACACACACTTAACTACATCAATTATTAATTCTTCCAGCTTCATCTAAAGGCCGCCGACTCCCCGGTGTGTCCCAGGTAAACAAGTCGTCTCATGTGGACTGAGATCACTAATCGAGGCGTCCTCAGCGTTATTTAAGCGTTAGGAATTGTTGGGTTTCTGTAGTTTCTGGTTTTGCACACTGTGTATACAAAGCTATTTTATATATGTATATAGTTACTCTCAGGACTCAGGACTGGGCACCATCCCCCCCAACCCCCCCGTTTTCTCTACACTACCCACACTTTATATTCTTATATTTCACATTTGTATATTTTTGTGTTGACACTGTAAAGGTTTTGCTTCAGTCTCGTGTCACAGGTCCTGCACTTGTGTATGACTACAATAAAGGTGTCGTGGTTTGGGTTTTTTGTTGGGTTACTCTTCCCGTCTTGCCTCCTTGTGTATTTGGTTTTCTCCCTGGTCTTGTGTTGCTGGTCCGGTCTCGTGTTCCCCTGTGTCTGTTTGTTCTACTTCCTGTTTTATTTTGATAGTATAGTTTCCTGTCTCATCTATTCTTGTCTAGCTTTGCTTCCTTCCTGTCTGATTGTCCTGCCCCGCCCTAATGTGACTCACCTGACGTCTCACCTGTTCCCCGTCACCTCGTTACCTCATGTATTTAACCCCTGTGTCCCCTTTGTCTCCTGTCGGATCCTTCTTGTCCTCCCGCCTGTCCACACCTCCTCTTTGTGCCCGCTCCTGTAAGTCTCCTCGTGGCGTTTCGTCATCGTTGTTCTTCCCTGGCTCGCTGTGCTTTTGGTGGTTTTTGGACTCTGTTGCTGCCTGTTCTTTGTACAATAAACCCCCCGTATCGTATTAGATAGATATACTGTAATACTCAGACCACTGTGATGTTGTCATATCTCAGACTACTGTGATTTCTACTGTAATACTCAGAATCCTCAGACTACTGTGATTTCTACTGTAATACTCAGAATACTCAGACTACTGTGATTTCTACTGTAATACTCAGAATACTCAGCCTACTGTGATGTTGTCATAGCGACAAGGTTGTAATATAACTTTACAGTTGTTACGACGGGGGGTGAGGTGAGGACCCAAATGCAACAGACAGCAGGCAGGAGCAGATATACAGGGTTTTTTAATTAACCACAGTTCAAACCACAGGGAACAAAAGGTAAGGTCCAAGCAAAATCCAAATCAGGCACGGAAAAGGCTGAAGTCCAAACAAGGGAAAAAACCGGGCACGAGGGATGTAGGGAACAAACCGAGAGGACTCCACAAGGGAAAACTCACAGGGGATGGCAGGAAGACACGGACGGTGAAAACTCACAAGGCAGACGGAACTCGACGTAGGACAGTCACAGCACACAATGACCAAGCACTAGACAAAAGGAACACAGAGGTTAAATACACAAGGTAACGGGGTAATGGGAAACAGGTGAGACGTCAGGTGAATCACATTAGGGCGGGGCAGGACAATCAGACAAACAAAGCGAAGCTAGACAAGACCAGACCAGACAGGAAGCTGACTCAAAAATAAAAACAGGAAACAGAACATACACAGACATGGAAACACAAGACAGATCTACAACACCAGACTAATGGGAAAACCGGGACAAAAACACAGGGAAGGCCAAACAGGAAAAATACCCCAACAAAAACCCCAAACCATAACAACAGTATTCTGCTGTAAAATCATATTCTGTAGTGCTACTGAGCTTTCACAGCCATAATTTAGTGTCTTCTGACTCTGCTCTCCCAGAGAGGAGTCAAACTCCTCTGCCCCCCCCCCCCCCCCCCCCCCCCCCCCCCCCCCCCCCCCCCCCCCCCCCCCCCGCCTGCCTCTCCTCCCGGCTCATTAGCTTATCGACAGTTGATTGGTTTTTAGGGCTGAGAGGAGCTGATACCAACACTGTCCAAAGCCACATGCTGATTTCTCCTACTGCAGTAATGGAATATCTAGATTCACTTTAAACTGCACTGTGCCTTTGCAGAGTTGCTTAGTTGGTCTCACACACACACACACACAGACACACACACACACACACACACACACAGTGAGTGTATGTGCATGTCCCAGACTGCCAGGATGTAGACTGTAAAGTCATAGTACTGTTATCTTTATTGTTGCTATAAGTGCCACGGAGCATCACACCAACTGCAATAGTTGTTATGAATCATATATCTATTCTGTACATCAGTGTATCAATATCTCTGTTTATATATCTATATATCTGTACATCAGTATTGCTGTATATCTGTATCAGTGTCTCTGTGTATATAGTATATTTAGAATGGACTTTAACTTTGTTAAGAAGTTCCATCTTTACTGGGTTGACGTTCCAGAAAGTCTCTTGTTAGCATCTCGGAGGCTACTTCAGACGCTACAGAAGTCTCTCGTTAGCATCTTATGTGCTAACTCCTTGTTGCAAAGCGATGCATGCGCGACTCTCCTCCCACTGGGCAGTGACTATGACCACATGAAGCTTTGTGAAGTGTATTTTCAACCCTTTGTTGAACAGAGAGCACCCAGAAAATAAAGACCCTGGTTCACAAAGCTTCGTGTGGCCATGACTACTTTAGAGCTCAAGAGTGTGTGCGAGTATGTAAATGTAAAAAAATATGTGTGTGTATATAATATGTATGCAGCTGCTACAGCATTCATATATCTGGCTTTCACGCTAACTGTCTCTGAGGTTTGAATTTTATGAAGCAGACACTGAAGATGGCCCCGAGACACTTCACACTCTACATTACACACTGAGCTCCTCTTTGAAATGGAGCGACTGTGCAGCGTGTGACGGGAGTGCATCGAGCCCTTTAATCCTCCAGGCTATCTGGGACACTGCAGGAGCGTTTGGTGTGAATACATCAACCTGGGAGGGGAATAGCTGCAGCACGGTGGCCTGCTGGTTTAACAGGACCATCCGGTAGTCTGCATTATGTCCTCCATCTAAACCGGCTCCAGGGGAGTCGCCAATGACCCCTGAACTCTCTGCAGAGACCCTCGGCCAGGTGGGGAGAAACTAAATTCAGTTTTATTTAAAGTATCAATTCATAACAAGAGTTATCTCGAGGCACTTTAGAGAGCAGGACAGACTACGCAACGCCATCACTAACGGGGACGCTGTAGACGTCCTCTGGTGGACAGACTATGTAACACCATCACTAACAGGGACGTTGTAGAGCGTCCTCTGGTGGACAGA
>NW_023269220.1:0-1132 GCF_013103735.1 Etheostoma cragini
ACATGTTCTACTGCAGTACAAACTCAGACAACATGTTCTACTGCAGTACAACATGTTCTACTGCAGTAAACACTCAAACAACATGTTGTACTGCAGTGCAACATGTTGTACTGCAGTAGAACATGTTGTACTGCAGTAGAACATGTTGTACTGCAGTAGAACATGTTGTACTGCAGTACAACATGTTGTACTTCAGTAGAACTAGAGTATTTATTACTTCATGTGACTAATCATTGAATGTG
This sequence comes from Etheostoma cragini, assembly GCF_013103735.1. Classification (NCBI taxonomy): domain Eukaryota; kingdom Metazoa; phylum Chordata; class Actinopteri; order Perciformes; family Percidae; genus Etheostoma; species Etheostoma cragini. Next base: position 243 of record NW_023269220.1, read on the forward strand.
AGTTGTGATTCTGGACGTGTGAGTCAGAAACGAGGCGTTAGAGGACAGTAGGAAATAGAAACACTCACCGCTCCTCGTCGCCGTCTTCCAGGGAGGTCAGAGGTCGCGCGCAGACGACACACGTGTTCCCCAGACTGAGGAAACATGGCCGACAGTACACGCCTGTAAAAACAAAGGAGACGCTCGTAAAAGAAGACAACAACACGCGGAGGACAGGAAGTGGAGCATTAACTGTCCCAGAGAGCTCAGACCAACAGTCTGTCTTTCATACATACAGCAGCTTCATAAGGTTAGGCTTGTCTACATCTAACATCTGAGGTTCTTTTTAACCAAATGACCATAAAATGGATTCCTTCCAACGCTCGTTCATTCCTGATCTTAACTATTAGTCATTGTTTCTGCTTTTTAACTCTAATATTAGGGATCATTCTATATAAATGAGGGCTATTGACCATGAACTAAAAAATATTAACTAAAAAAAGTCTGAAAAACTGACAAAAATGTCAATTTTTTGTCAGGTTTTAGCCCGGGAGACGACACCAGGGTTAGGGTTCCCCCTGTGAACAGTGTTTTTAAGCCATGAACCCCCCCCCCCCCCCCCCCCCCCCCCCCCCCCCCCCCCCCCCCCCCACATGCAAATAACGTTGGGTAGAAAGGAAACTTCTCTATAAAGAGGAAGAATACTGCGATGTCCACGATAGAGTTACTACACAGCCTTCGACCTGGAAAATATGTAAATGTGGATGAAAACTGGTGAAAAAACTTGGAAAACTACGATCGAAAGAAGGAAGGAAGACAAGACTTTCACCAGTAAACAGGTGTTCATGTCCTGGAGAAGTTAAGGAGAAAACACCAGAGTTTCACCAGGAAACAGGTGTTCATGTCCTGGA
>NW_023269221.1:0-1431 GCF_013103735.1 Etheostoma cragini
TGTCAAAAAAGTGATAAAACAGCATTAGTATAGTATGTAAAAAAGTCATAATAAATAGAGTATGTAAAAAAGGGATAAAAAATTCTTAGTATAGTATGTTGAAAAAGTGATAAAAAAGCTATAGAATAATATGTCAAAAAAGTGATAAAAAAGCCATAGTATAGTATGTTGAAAAAGTGATAAAAAAGCCATAGTATAATATGTTAAAAAAAAAAGCCATAGTACAATAAGTCAAAAAAGTGATAAAAAAGCCACAGTATAGTATGTCAAAAAAGCCTTAGTACAATAAGTCAAAAAGTGATAAAAAAGCCATAATATAGTATGTTGAAAAAGTGATAAAAAAGCTATAGTATAATATGTCAAAAAAATGATAAAAAAGCCATAGTATAATATGTCAAAAAAGGAGAAAAAAGCCATAGAATAGTATGTTGAAAAAGTGATAAAAAAGCAATAGTATAGCATGTCGAAAAAGTGATAGAAAAGCCATAGTATAGTATGTTGAAAAAGTGATAAAAAAGCTATAGTATATGTCAAAAAAGGCCATAGTATAGTATGTTGGAAAAGTGATAAAAAAGCTATAGTATATGTCAAAAAAAGCCATAGTATAGTTTGTTGAAAAAGAGATAAAAATGCTATAGTATAGTATGTGAAAAAAATCGATGAAATAGCCATAGTATAATAAGTCAAAAAAGTGATAAAAAAGCCAAGTATAGTACGTTGAAAAAGTGATGAAAAAGCTATAGTATAGTACGTCAAAAAAGTGATAAAACAGCATTAGTATAGTATGTAAAAAAAAAGCCATAGTATAGTATGTTGAAAAAGTGATAAAAAAGCCATAGTATAATATGTAAAAAAAAAAAGCCATAGTATAGTATGTTGAAAAAGTGATAAAAAAGCCATAGTATAGTATGTTGAAAAAGTGATAAAAAAGCCATAGTATAATATGTTAAAAAAAGCCATAGTATAGTTTGTTGAAAAAGTGATAAAAAAGCTATAGTATAATATGTCAAAAAAGCCATAGTATAGTATGTTGAAAAAGTGATAAAAATGCTATAGTATAGTTTGTCGAAAAAGGAGAAAAAAGCCATAGTATAGTACGTCAAAAAAGTGATAAAACAGCATTAGTATAGTATGTAAAAAAGTGATAAAAAAGTCATAGTATACTATGTTGAAAAAGTGATAAAAAAGCCATTGTATATGTTAAAAAAAGCCATAGTAAAGTATGTTGAAAAAGTGATAAAAAAGCCATAGTATAGTATGTTGAAAAAGTGATAAAAAAGCTATAGTATAATATGTCAAAAAAGTGATAAAAAAGCCATAGTATAGTATGTTGAAAAAGTGATAAAAAAGGCATAGTATAGTATGTTGAAAAAGTGATAAAAAAGCCATAGTCTAATAAGTCAAAAAAGTGATAAAAAAGACATAGTATAC
>NW_023269222.1:0-149 GCF_013103735.1 Etheostoma cragini
GATGTTATAGCGGACAAGATAGATATCTACTGTTTTACAGAGGAGAATGGCATCACAGTTAAAGATTTGGGCCTTTTTGATGAAATGTAAATAGTATGTGCTTTATATGAGTTATAATGTTTATTATGTTTATTTTTGCTCATAGGAGA
>NW_023269222.1:159-347 GCF_013103735.1 Etheostoma cragini
TTGCTGTGGGTGTAATATCAATAAGCTTTGTCATTCATAAGACTACTTTTACTTTTATACTTTAAGTAAATGGCTAAGCCTGTACTTTGTTTCTTTTACTTGAGTAAATAAGTTTAATCCGTACTTCTACTTTCACCAGAGTATTTGTTAACACAATTATCTGTACCTCTACTTGTGTACGGGCAGTG
>NW_023269222.1:560-740 GCF_013103735.1 Etheostoma cragini
TAATTTTCTTGGATTCCAAATATTTGAATTCAAAGTCAGAATCCAATACAATACAACACACGTCCAGCTTCTACATTTACGCATGAGGCAGGTTCCTCAATTTCTGAGTAACAGGAAAATAGCCTGATAAGCATACATCCACATCGCAACCTCAAAAAGCCATAAAGCAAATGCTTGTGG
>NW_023269222.1:750-979 GCF_013103735.1 Etheostoma cragini
GAGCTGCTGCTCATAAAACAATAGACAGGCGCCAAGCAGGAAGAAAGCAGAACGTTTTTAGCAAAACTTCCAAAGGTAACAACCTTTTTCACGACGGCTACTAAATTTGAAGAAAGTCCCTCCCGGGGGTCCTGTGTTATCACATTCACATGAATGGGAGTTGCGTACGTATGTAGAGATGGACGGACGACCCAAAAGCAAGAGACAAAAAAAGAGGTGGGGGAGACGG
>NW_023269222.1:1010-1201 GCF_013103735.1 Etheostoma cragini
CCCGACAGAGTAGAGAACTACAGACAAAAGACGTGAAATAGTGCCAAGTGTGACCAGAAGAACCTGTCTAAAGCAACACGTCACCCAGAGGCTTTCCCCCTCAGAAACACCAAGGCTAAGACAAGTGGCCAATAGTTTACTTCAACATTTTTCCCAGGTAGGGGTCCCCACAGAAATCTTAACCGATCAGA
>NW_023269222.1:1240-1400 GCF_013103735.1 Etheostoma cragini
AGGAGGTATACTCCCTGTTAGGGATCCGCGGCATTAAAACAACACCCTACATAGTTTGTGGCTTCATGAACAATATTGTATTATCTCATAGGTACTGGAAGCCACCTGTCTCCACCAATGCATTTCTCAATGCCCAGATGTGTTACAAGATTTGCAGTGA
>NW_023269222.1:1410-1518 GCF_013103735.1 Etheostoma cragini
GTCCAGCAGAAAGGCAACAGATGTGTTACTTTTTTACTGGATTTGACTGGATTTCGCCCAGACTTCTTCTCTTGCTCAATGATCTCTGAAAAAAGTAAAAAGGCTAAC
>NW_023269222.1:1528-1637 GCF_013103735.1 Etheostoma cragini
GGATGTAGCTCAGTGGTAGAGCGCATGCTTTGCATGTATGAGGGCCTGGGTTCAATCCCCGCCATCTCCAATAAGTGTTAATGTCCAGTCTGTAAAAGCTCTTATTCTG
>NW_023269222.1:1647-1781 GCF_013103735.1 Etheostoma cragini
GTTTTCAAAGTCAATCTCCTTGTGTTCATGGTAATTAATGCAAAAATCAGTCTAACTGACTAGCTGTGTTGCAAGATTTGCAGTGAACAGTCCACTGCCCAGTGATGGTGGTATAGTTGTCAGCATAGCTACCT
>NW_023269223.1:0-1833 GCF_013103735.1 Etheostoma cragini
CACACACACACACATATAGATACACACACAAAGACAGACACACACACAGAGACACACACACACATAGAGATACACACACAAAGACAGACACACACACAGAGACACAACACACAGACACACACACATAGAGATACACATACTGCAGGGGGTAGAGGAAATATCCTTCTTCAAAATAAAGTTAAATAAGTAAAGAAAGAAATAGAACTTAAAACTAGGAGAACTCCTCCTTTACTTAAAGTTCTTCCTCGCCACTGTTGCTTGCTCTGGAGGAAACCACTAGAACTGTTGCATGTGGTCTAGACCTGCTCTATCTGTAAAGGGTCTCCAGATAACTCTTGTTATGAATTGATACTATAAATAAAATTGAAAGTGAAAAATTACAGAAACAGTGGCGCATCCTGATCTCCACGGCAACACAGCTACATGTTGTGTTAACTCTGTCAGTCCCAGGCCAGGAGCTCTCTGTACGTCTACAATCTGTTTGACCCTGAATGCATCACGTTGGCTTCACTGCCCAATGTGAACTACTAGCCGAGGTGGGGGAGAAAGTGAGCACAACGACATCTTTAACCCCTTTAACATGTGGTCAGAGATAGACTAAAACAGACTAAAACAGACTCAAACAGACTAAAGTAGACTAAAGTAGGCCTTGGAGCTGCACACCAAGAATCAACCAGCTTTAAAGCCAAGTAGGTTTCCAGTCTGTTTTTTTTATTTGGTTTAAATATATATTATATTATATATATATATACTATATATATATAATATATAAAGCTCCCTGCAGCTCTCTGCAGCTCCCTGCAGCTCCCTGCAGCTCCTTGCAGCTCCCTGCAGCTCCTTGCAGCTCCCTGCAGCTCCTTGCAGCTCCCTGCAGCTCCCTGCAGCTCCCTGCAGCTCCTTGCAGCTCCCTGCAGCTCCCTGCAGCTCCTTGCAGCTCCTTGCAGCTCCTCGCAATCCACCGGTCTGCAGCCTTCTGAAAGCTGCCAGTTTCCACCAATGAGACAAGACAAGAAGGCGTGTCATGAGATTCAACTGAGAGACCGTTTTCTCTGATTTACTATCTGTTAGAGTTGAGCCAAGAGGGGCTAGTCCATTAGGGCTAGACAGTTCCCTGTCTTTGGTCTGAACTGGACGTCATCTTTAAGTCACTCAGCGTTGGAACAACACCCTAGTTTTCCTGCCCGGTGCAGAAACAGCAGAGGCAACACCAGACTGCTGGGCAGATTCAACCAGAGGGCAGACGCCAACGCCACACAGGTGCCAGTGTAGCTCAAAATTGACGCAGTGTACAACGCACAACCACCCAACGACACCGCAAACATCAGCAACAGCACTACCAGGATGGCCATGATGGTGCAGAAAGCTCTCTGCTTTGATTGGTCAACCCGCTCCCTGTCCCCGCCCACTTTCCCCGGCCCTGGACGAATCAGAACGCAGAGAACAGAAAGGCTGCAGAAGGAGACGACAAGCAAGGAAAAAATCAAGAGGCTGAGAAATGGAAGGACGGGTATAAAGGGCCTAAAAACAGCAAGTACCCCGCTCCATCCGACGCACAGCAGCCAGACACACCCGCAGCTGACGTTTCTGATCCTGACCCCACCCGACTGTTTCAGCCCCAGGTAGGTGACGGGGTGAACGACAGCCAGGTAGCGCTCCACGCAGGTGAGCACGTGAAACAGAATCTGTCCAGGGAAAATGATGTGTAGCGCATAGAAACCCGCGAGTTTCATCCCTTGGAGATCGGAGTAAAACACGCAACAGAAGAAACAACAGCCCAAGAAACTGATGAGCTCCACAGCTGCCATGTGGAAGGTGAAGATGTCCGAGTGGCTC
>NW_023269224.1:0-1947 GCF_013103735.1 Etheostoma cragini
AGATATGCTGCTCTATACACGCTAAAAGTAGTGATTATTTACATGGAGTCTGGTGGGTTTGGTGATGGTGATTTCGGGCTGTTTCTGAAAGTAAATAATCATAAAGGTGAAAATCTAATCATCATTTTTGATTTCAAGTGGTTGTTTGTGCCGCATTTGAGGCCCTTCCCTCCAGGAGGTTGTGGCGTTTTGCATCATCAGAATGAGACGTTCAGACTGATCAGATGACCCAAAAAAAGCCCCGGACACGGCTGTCAGAAACACAAGTCACTGTTTACTGTTCACACTGGGCAACGTTTCAGCACTTCTGACGGGTCTTTAGTCATGTTTTTAACTTCTTATGTTTTTGTCCCTTTTTCAACACTAACTTTAGTTTTACATTATTTTTGGAATTTAAACATCACAATTTATTTTTGGAATATAAACATCATTTATAGCAAATTATCCCTAATGTTTGAGTTAGAAAAAAGAAATTACGAATTATTGAGGACAACATGAGGACAACATGAGGGCGACATGAAGACAACATGAGGACAACATGAAGACAACATGAGGACAATATGAAGGCAACATGAGGACAAAGTGAAGACAACATGAAGACAACATGGGGACAACATGAAGACAACATGGGGACAACATGAGGACAATATGAAGGCAACATGAGGACAAAGTGAAGACAACATGAAGACAACATGGGGACAACACGTGGACACATGTCTCGTAGCGGACATGAGGACAAAGGACCCAGATGAAACCCTTCTCTAGTAGTCAGATAAGAAGCAGACGAGGCGTTCAGGGCTAACTTGTTTTTATTAGTTTTTACAGCGCTAACAGAGGTTAGCATCCGGTTTACAGCAGGGGGGCTCAAACACACTGAAGCTCCGAGGACATGAGACGGGAAGGGAACCAGCAAACATCTCGGGATCTGTACAAATCTACATCGGCCCGGGACCTCTTTAACCGCCCAGGTTCTTCTTCTATGGTTATTAAAGGCAGCGAGCCGTCGGCCAACAGGCGAGACCTCAAATAACGAAACGTTAAATCAGTTTCAACCGATAGAAAAACAATTAGCCTACTTTAATAATGGATTAATCATTCCCCCCCCCGTGTCTCCGGGTCTGGTCTGACCCCCGTCCAAAAGGTTTCTATATCAGAAATGTGGGTTTCTTTAAACTAATGTTCCCTAAAGTCCCGAAGACGTCTCCTAGCAACGCCCCTCACACGGTGCGTTAATCACCAGGTCTCTGCTGTCCCTGGGTTTGGTGTTTGGTCCATTATAACATCTGGAGGAAAACATCTGGAAAATAACTTTCAAAAAGAGAGAAAGATGTCAATAAAAGTGACAGATGTTAAAGAAAAGCTTTAAAAACGGGACCACAACGGGACTACAACGGGACCACAACGGGACCACAACGGGACCACAACGGGACCACAACGGGGCCGCCACGGGGCCCCGTAACGGGACTACAATGGTGGGAAAGTAAATATAAGAAGAAAGAAAATATAAAATATATATTATATTATCCCTAATATCAGAGTTAATAAGCAGAATGATGAGTTATGCTGACTCATAGTTGAGATCAGAGGATGAACCAGCGTTGGAAGGAATCATTTTATTAAATCTGGTTATAAAGAACCTCAGATTACAGATAGAGACGTTTATTAAAGGGACAGATCTGACCCGAGGACAACAGGTTTCTGTATCAGAGATGTGGGTTTCTTTAAACTAATGTCCATAAAGTCCCGAGGACGGTCCCACCGACGCCCCGTTATTCACCAGGTCTCTGCTGGCCCTGGATTTGGGTTTTTAGTCAATTCATAACATCTGGAGAAAAAACAACTGGAAAATAACTTTAAAAAAGAGAGAAAGATGTCAATAAAAGGGACTAAAATGTCAACAAATGTCAAAGAAAGTTGAAAAAAAGAATTCAAAAGGCTCAGAAAACG
>NW_023269225.1:0-1409 GCF_013103735.1 Etheostoma cragini
AGACAGGGAGGGAGACAGACAGACAGGCAGGGAGACAGGGAGGGAGACAGACAGGGAGACAGACAGACAGGGAGGGAGGGAGACAATGATGTATATTAGAATGTTTATGACCCCGCAGTCTTCACAGACCCTGCATCACCGACCCCCCAGAAACACAGTCTGGACCGGTCCTGCCTTACTCAGTCTACCAGACCGGGACTGGTCATAAAGCATGATGAACTGTCGTAAAAGCATGATGAACTGTCATAAAGCATGATGAACTGTCATAAAGCAGGATGAACTGTCGTAAAGCAGGATGAACTGTCATAAAGCAAGATGAACTGTCATAAAGCAGGATGGACTAAAGCAAGATGAACTTTCATAAAGCAAGAAGAACTGTCATAAAGCAAGATGAACTGTCATAAAGCAGGATGCAAGATGAACTGTCATAAAGCAAGATGAACTGTCATAAAGCAGGATGAACTGTCATAAAGCATGATGCAAGATGAACTGTCAAAAAGCAGAATGAACTGTCATAAAGCATGATGAACTGTCATAAAGCAAGATGAACTGTCATAGAGCAAGATGAATTGTTATAAAGCATGATGAACTGTCATAAAGCATGATGAACTGTCATAGAGCAAGATGAACTGTCATAGAGCAAAATGAACTGTCATAAAGCATGATGAACTGTCATAGAGCATGATGAACTGTCATAGAGCAAGATGAACTGTCATAAAGCATGATGAACTGTCAAAAAGCATGATGACCTGTCATAGAGCAAGATGAACTGTCATAAAGGATGATGAACTGTCATAGAGCATGATGAACTGTCATAAAGCATGATGAACTGTCATAGAGCATGATGAACTGTCATAGAGCAAGATGAACTGTCATAGAGCAAGATGAACTGTCATAAAGCATGATGAACTGTCATAGAGCAAGATGAATGTCATAGAGCAACATGAACTGTCATAAGGCATGATGAACTGTCATAGAGCATGATGAACTGTCATAAAGCATGATGAACTGTCATAAAGCATGATGAACTGTCATAGAGCAAGATGAACTGTCATAAAGCATGATGAACTGTCATAGAGCAAGATGAACTGTCATAAAGCATTATGCAAGATGAACTGTCATAAAGCAGGATGCAAGATGAACTGTCATAACGCAGGATGAACTGTCATAAAGCAGGATGAACTGTCATAGAGCATGATGAACTGTCATAAAGCAGGATGAACTAAAGCAAGATGAACTGTCATAAAGCAAGATGAACTGTCATAAAGCAGGATGAACTGTCATAAAGCATGATGAACTGTCATAAAGCAAGAAGAACTGTCATAAAGCAAGATGAACTGTCATAAAGCAGGATGCAAGATGAACTGTCATAAAGCATGATGAACTGTCATAAAGCATGATGAACTGTC
>NW_023269226.1:0-2583 GCF_013103735.1 Etheostoma cragini
TAAGCCAAGCTGGGGAACATTAGTCTGTTGGGGGGTAAAGAAAGGAAGAGGAGGGAAAAAATATTGATTAATTCAGAAGTTATTGTTTTTTTAAGTCATTATCATTACTCTAACTTTAGCTTTGACTTGACTGTTGAATTCAGTAAGTGCTACTTGTTGGGGCAGTTGAACATGACAATGCTACAGACTAACTGAAGATGGATCTAATTGTAATCACATTCAGATTGTCTCAAATGAAGACACTGATGATTATTGGGTTCATTAGTGCGTCTCTTTGGGGTTGTCTTGGTTGTGAGTTCATCATCAGACACTTAAACTTGCAGAGGCATTACATTTCACCAGTTTTCCACCACCAGCTAAATAAGTAAAAGAATGGGAGTTTTGGAATAAACATTCAGTATAATTGGTACTTTCCAAGAAGGCCCAAGCTTCATATTTCAAAATTGTTATTATGTGTTCCTAGAAAATTCCATGAATAACTTTTATTGTTAAGTTACTTGCAGGTTGACACTGAAGTATTGAGACAACAGCGACGGATGATCTAATTCAATCTACATATCGGTCTTCTTAAAGATCTAAATAGATTTTCTCACCTCACAGTCATCTGGAGCACGTAACGATTAGCTTCTGTCCCTCTGAACGCTGAGTGACAATCACTCTGCAGTGAATGAGATGCAGTTTCCCCCCACTCATTCTAACCAAGTTTATACTTTCAGAGATCATTTCTCGAGTTTCTGACTTGAGAACGTGTTTCTAAAGTGTTTGGTCTCACGCAGTCCTTGTTTTATCCACCACTTTCTCACCTGTACTACTGGAACTGACTGGGAAACCAAAGTTTCCCCGTGGGTTGCCACCACTCCCCTTAGGAGAGGCTGCTCTTCCTTAGTGCTGCTGGCTCTGACTCATATGAAGGGAAATATAGTGGCAATTTGTGAGAGCTTGCAGAACAAAATAATCTGAATTTATATGTTTAAATTATAGCCAATAGATATCAGAGATCCACCCATTACCTTAATTTATATGCGTCGTACTTTTCCCTTGCCGGGTGAGTTATGGAAACTGTTACAGCATAGCGGAGTATGCTGTTTACCTCCACACGCGTAGTCTTCTCTTCAAGCAGTCTTACTGCCTCCTAGTCTTATCTTGACCTGGTTACCACTTTCTCATTTTTGTATGGCAGCACATTGCAAGAGATTCTCAACAATCTGGAAGAGCTCCATGTTGGAAGGAACAGTGGACGTCAGAAGGTACTGTTGCGGCCGTAGCTGTTGCTCCACGATCCGTGCTGGGCCCTGAAACGCTCCCCCCCAGTCTGATTTGAATGGTGAGTGGTCCATCTGGTGGACCGAGCTTCACTGGCTCTATGGGGGTGAGATGTGGATGATCAGCACCAATGGGAAGGAGTGGGCTGGCGTTCTCAAACTGCTGAAGGGAGAGACCTGCCAGGTACTTACGCCTCTTCTGCCTCTTGGATTGATCCGCCAAGCCTAGGCGTGCTAAGCCGTTACTCCCAATACTGCCAGTCAGTACACTGCATGTTTAGCTTATACAAGGTAAAAGATAGATTAAGACTTAACAGGATTGGTGCTTGTGGAGGTGCTGTGGCTTAGTTGATTAAAGTGCCTGTCTAGTAAACAGGAAATCCTGGCTTCAAATCCCAGCAGCACCTTGTTGTTGGAGAGATTACCTCTTTTGGCGTGTCATCATCATGTCAACCCAATCCCTGTGAAAGTACCCTTGTAGCAAATGAATATTGAATGTTACATTTACACAGAAACACCAATAACATGCCCACAAGGTGTTCTATTTGCCTGATAACTAACGAAATTAATTAATAAATGCGCTACTATGGCTCCACTACAGTTCTGTGTCAGTCAACTGCTCCTTTTCACTCACCACTGAGTCAGACTTAATGCCCCGCCCACAACAACATCTGATTAGCAGGCAACTTAAAAACAAGTACAGGTAATCTCTGCAACAACAAGGTGCTGCTGGGATTTGAACCCAGGAGTTTCTGCTGACTAGACAGGCACTTTAACCAACTAAGCCCCAGCATCTCTTGGGATGAACAAGGATGCTTGGCCATTATGGAGGTACTCTGTGTAAACAACTGAGGTGGTTGGGTCATCTGGTAAGGATGCCTCCTGGGGTTCTCCGTAGAAAGCTGGTCCAGGCATGTCCAGCTGGAAGGAGGCCTCGGGGAAGACCCAGGATCCCCCAGTCGGAGCTGGTTTAATTGGCTCGGGAAAGGGAAGTTTAGGGCCCCCTACTGGAGCTGCTGCTCCCGCGACTCGATACCGAATAAGCGGATGAAGATGGATGGATGGAACTAAACCCCTGACCAACATTTTTTACCTGAAAACCAATGTATGTGAATGTCAAGTAATGTTATTGTTGGATTCACGTCATAATTTTTACATTTTAATGCAATCCAAAGGTGCATAACAGAATGCTTTCTACTTGGAGCGATGCAAAGCAGGGGTGGCCAACTAGTCAAGGAACAGAAAGAGACTTGGTATTTAAGAATATAAACTGACAGATGTGTAATATGTCATGTCCTGCCTTCTGAAGCTCTAGCCAGGC
>NW_023269227.1:0-2350 GCF_013103735.1 Etheostoma cragini
CACACACAACACCATCGACTGCCACATCCAGAAGTTCTCCGATGACACAGCCATTGTTGGTTGTGTTTCTGAGGGGAACAACCTGGACCACAGGTCGGGTATTAGGGACCAGCTTCAACTCAACACCAGCAAGACTAAGGAGATGATCGTCGACTACAGAAGGAAAACCTCCCATTCCTCCCCGTGAGCATCCAGGGATCGGACATTGAGGTAGTGGAGAGCTCCAGGTTCCTGGGGGTTCACTTGAACAACAAGCTGAACTTGACTGATACCACCAATGCACTCTACAAGAAGGGCCAGAGTCCTCCATCTGCCGAGGAGACTCAGGTCCTTTTGAGTGTACAGGACTCTCCTCAGGACCTTCTATGACTCTGTGGTGGCCTCTGCCAACACCTGCACTACCTGATAGTGTTGTAGTTTCTCTTCCTGTTTTCTCCATCTACACCACACACTTTCTGTTTATCTTTGACATCAGTATTTATCATTTTTTATTACAAGTACTTACTTTTCGATATTTATGGTCCCAAGTTACAGTTTTTTTGGATTGCTTACACACTAAAGTTAAAAGTAGTACACTATTAGCAAAACCTTACACTCAAGAAGCAAAACATCAGCCCATATTTGCACAACTATAAGCACATTGTCAACCTCACACTTTTTGCAAATCTCTAAACACAGTGATTTGCAAAACACTAAACACACTTAACATACCTTACACACAAAAATCTATTATGAAGTCACTTCCTTGCAATACCAAAGCACTGACTGTCAAATCACGGCACCTTCCAACCAATCTATTCAACACAGTCATCAGGTGTGCAAACACTTGTTTGCTTAATTGTAGAAACACCAATCAGGTGTATAAGCAGCAGGTGAGTTCATCGGTCTTCAAGCACAATGGAAAGACTCAGAGAAATAGTAAGACGAGGTGGAGAAGGAGGAGGACAAGGACAAGGAGGAGGACGACAAGGAGGAGGACAAGGACAAGGAGGAAGAGGAGGAAGGGGAGGAAGAGGAATCAACAGAGGAGGAATCAACGGAAGAGGAAGAGATGGAAGCTATGCTGGAGGTAGAGGAAAAGGAAGACAAGAAGGTGCTCAAAGAGGACAGAATCTGACAAATGAGATCCGCGCAACACTAGTTGACCACGTTGTCAACCCCGGCCTGACGCTGAGGGAGGCTGGACGGCGAGTACAGCCAAATCTAAGCCCATACACACTGGCAAGTGTGATAAGAACATTGCGACTGGAAAATAGGTATTGTAAAAATATCATCATATCAAAAACATCTGCACGGTTTCAGCAACTGCTTCCAGTACTGTATTCTATGCACTATCAGCACTTCTGTTACCTTTTCCTGTGAAATGACTGGACTATTGTTTCCTGTGTTTTTCTCTACATAGGACTGAGGGTCAGGAACGCCGAGGGGGAAGGCCTCCGATGTTCACAGAACAGCAAGAGAGGGACATAGGAAACATGGTTTATAACCCTCAATCAGCTCCAAGCTAACATTGTCAATAACCACGTCGGTTTCAACAATATCCATCAGGTCTCAACATCAACACTGGCACGCATCCTAATAAAAAAACATATTCAAATGAAGCAAAGTGCGAAAAGTGCCTTTCGAGCGCAATTCAGAAAGGGTGAAACGACATCAGCATGTCCCGATTCCCTCAGGTAAATCTCTTCTTGAAAACAAGTCTTCAGCCTTACTTTTAGACAGCGTCGCAGCCCGTGGCCTATCTGTCGGTAAGAACTCCAGTCTTCAGGTAAGTATTCCAGTCTTTCAATCCCTCCCATGGAAAGTGCCGCATCGATCCTCTATAGTTCCTCTGAGAGCACAACTTGAGCTTGTCTCCCAGACAACAACCTCCTCACCAACTGTGTCTCTGGGCTTTAAGCTGCCCTTCAGCTCATCAGGCCCTGATTGGTCTCAGGTGTGTTGGGATGCCGTGTGCCTGAGGGGTGGAGTTCCCAACTCCACCAGCAGATGGTGCCAAAGCTGCCCGTGACTGCAGCCATCTCAGGGGTACGTAGCGGCCCTCCAGAACGCAGCCTCTCGTGACATCACAGTATATGTATACATACACATATGGATGTATACAAATATGTGCAATATACACGTATACATATATATTAATGTGTATACTTGTATATTGTGTATATTGTGTGTGTATATGTATATATGTATCCAGGCTGAGATACTTCCTTTGGTTCATGAATACTACATTAATACTACAACTCTTATTGATAGTTCTCTGGTCAGAGTGATTCTGCTACGTCAGCTAAACCTCACCATTAGTGTGTGTGTGTGTGTGTGTGTGTGTGTGTGTGTGTGTGTGTGTGTGTGT
>NW_023269227.1:2360-2771 GCF_013103735.1 Etheostoma cragini
TGTGCGCGTCTCTGTGTGTGTGTGTCTGTCTGTGTGTGTGTGTGTGTGTGTGTGTCTGTCTGTGTGTGTGTGTGTGTCTCTGTGTGTATGTATGTGTGTGTGTGTGTGTGTGTGCATCTGTGCATGTGTGTGTCGCCGTGGGAACGCTTCTGCAGGAATCCAGCACATCAGTTGCCATAGAAACTGTGTTTCCATAATAGTAACAGTCCGTGTGTCCTGCAGTATTTCAGTTTGTCATCAACCCTTCCACTGTTAGTATTATTATTAATATCATTATTATTATTATTAATATTAATAATAACATTAGACACATGTCTCCTAGACCACCTCTGTCCGTCCCTGCCCTCTGTCTCTGTGTTGGCGTCTCTAACCTCCGTCCCTGCCCTCTGTCTCTGTCTCTAACCTCCGTCC
>NW_023269228.1:0-1078 GCF_013103735.1 Etheostoma cragini
GCCATAGTATAGTATGTCGAAAAAAGTGATAAAGAAGCCAGAGTATAGTATGTCAAACTAAACCATAGTATAGTATGTTGAATTAAGTGATTAAAAAGCCATAGTATAGTATGTCAAAATGAGTGATAAAAAAACCATAGTATAGTATGTTGAAAAAAGGGATTAAAAAAGCCATAGAATAGTATGTCAAAATGAATGATGAAAAAGCCATAGTATAGTATGTCAAAAAAAGTAATTAAAAAGCCATAGTATAGTATGTTGAAAAAAGTGATAAAGAAGCCATAGTATAGTATGTCAAACTAAACCATAGTATAGTATGTCAAATAAAGTGATTAAAAAGCCATAGTATAGTATGTCAAAATAATTGATAATAAGCCATATTATAGTATGTCAAAATAAGTGAAAAAAGCCATAGTATAGTATGTTGAAAAAAGGGATTAAAAGAGCCATAGTATAGTATGTCGAAAATAGTGCTAAAGAAGCCCTAGTATAGTATGTCAAAAAAAGTGATTAAAAAGCCATAGTAAAGTATGTCAAAAGAAGTGATAAAAAAGCCATAGTATAGTATGTCGAAAAAAGTGATAAAGAAGCCATAGTACAGTATGTCAAACTAAACCATAGTATAGTATGTTGAATAAAGTGATTAAAAAGCCATAGTATAGTATGTCAAAATGAGTGATAAAAAAACCATAGTATACTATGTTGAAAAAAGGGATTAAAAAAGCCATAGAATAGTATGTCAAAATGAATGATAAAAAAGCCATAGTATAGTATGTCAAAAAAAGTGATTAAAAAGCCATAGTATAGTATGTTGAAAAAAGTGATAAAGAAGCCATAGTATATTATGTCAAACTAAACCATAGTATAGTATGTCAAATAAAGTGATTAAAAAGCCATAGTATAGTATGTCAAAATAATTGATAATAAGCCATAGTATAGTATGTCAAAATAAGTGAAAAAACCCATAGTATAGTATGTTGAAAAAAGGGATTAAAAGAGTCATAGTATAGTATGTCGAAATGAGAGATAAAAAAGCCATAGTATAGTATGTCAAACTAAACCATAGAATAGTTTTTAT
>NW_023269229.1:0-129 GCF_013103735.1 Etheostoma cragini
CATAAAAAGTCATAGTGTAGTACATTCAAAAAAAGTCATAGTATTACATGTCTAAAAAAGTCATAAAAAGTCATAGTGCAGTACATCCCCAAAAAATCATAAAAAGTCATATTATAGTACATAAAAAAG
>NW_023269229.1:139-1027 GCF_013103735.1 Etheostoma cragini
GCAATAGTATAGTACATCAATAAAAGTATTTAAAAGTCATAGCATAGTACATCGAAAAAATGTTATAACGTCATAAAAGGTCATAGTATAGTACATCAAAAATTCATGAAAGAATCATAGTATAGTATGTCTAAAAAAGTCATAGTGTAGTACATCCAAAAAAATCATAAAAAGTCATAGTATAGTACATTGAAAAAAAGTCATAAAAAGTAACAGTTTAGTATGTTGATAAAAGTCATAGTATTGTATGTCTAAAAAAAGTCATAGTATAGTACATCGAAAAAAGTCATAAAAAAGTCATAGTATAGTACATCGAAAAAAGTCATAGTTTAGCACATCGAAAAAAGTCATAAAAGGTAATATTATAGTTTGTCGTTAAAAGTCATAGTATTGTATTTTAAAAAAATAAAAAAAGTAATATTATAGTACATCAAAAAGTCATTAAAAAATCATAGTATAGTATGTCGATAAAAGTTATAAAAAGTAATGGTATAGTATGTTGATAAAAGTCATAGTATTGTATGTCTAAAAAAGTCATAAAAAGTCATAGTACAGTACGTCAAAAAAAGTCATGAAAGTCATAGTATAGTACATTGAAAAAAAGTCATAAAAAGTCCTAGTATAGTACATCAATAAAAGTATTTAAAACTCATAGCATTTACATCAAAAAAAGTCATAACGTCATAAAAAGTGATAGTATAGCATCGAAAAAAAGTATTGTATGTCTACAAAAAGTAAAAAAAGTAATATTATAGTACATCAAAAAAGTCATAAAAAAATCATAGTATAGTATGTCGATAAAAGTTATAAATAAGTCAAAAAAGTCATAGTATAGTACATCAATAAAAGTCATAAAAAGTCATAGCATAGTACATTGAAAAAAGTCAT
>NW_023269230.1:0-242 GCF_013103735.1 Etheostoma cragini
GGTCTCAATCCCAACAAGGCCAACCTCCCAACAGGGTCTCCCTCCCAACAGGGTCTAAATCTCAACAGGGTCTCCCTCCCAACAGGGTCTCAATCCCAACAGGGTCTCAATCCCAACAAGGCCAACCTCCCAACAGGGTCTCCCTCCCAACAGGGTATAAATCTCAACAGGGTCTCCCTCCCAACAGGGTCTCCCTCCCAACAGGGTCTCAATCCCAACAGGGTCTCCCTCCCAACAGGGTC
>NW_023269230.1:381-971 GCF_013103735.1 Etheostoma cragini
TGCCCCACAGTGCCCTGCTATGCCATGAACTGCTACAAACTACTATTTTTTCTATTTTTGTTATTTCCCCTCTTCATTCTAACCCCAACCGGGCCTTCAGACACCGCTTACCAAGAGCCTAGGTCTGGGCCTGGGTCTGGGTCCGGGTCTAGGTCTGGGTCTGGGCCTGGGTCTTGGTCTGGGTCTGGGTCTGTCCCAGGTTTCTCCCTAAAAGGAAGTGTTTCCTCTCCACTGTGGCCCTGTTGCTTGCTCTGGAGGAAACTACTAGAACTGTTGGGTCCTTGTAATTTCTGGAGTGTGGTCTAGACCTGGTCTATCTGTAAGGGGTCTCCAGATAACTCTTGTTATGAAGTGATACTATAAATTAAAATTGAATTGAATATAACATAATATATAATATCCAGTGTATCTGATCCAGATGTCTCTGTGAGGAGGAGGACTTCAACACGTGTCTACATATCGCAGATGGGAAGTAGCGAAGTACAAAGACTTCAAGACTCACTCCTCCATCTCTCCTCCCTCTCTCCTCCCTCTCTCCTCCCTCTCCTCCATCACTCCTCCATCACTCCATCACTCCTCCATCACTAATC
>NW_023269230.1:981-1119 GCF_013103735.1 Etheostoma cragini
CATCTCTCCTCCCTCTCTCCTCCCTCTCTCCTCCCTCTCTCCTCCCTCTCCTCCATCACTCCTCCATCACTCCACCATCTCCGCTCTCTCCTCCACAATAACAATACATTGAATTCCAGTGTGTTGTGGAAAACACAT
>NW_023269230.1:1341-1504 GCF_013103735.1 Etheostoma cragini
TGTATTTCTGTCTTTGGACCCGACAGTTTATTTAATAATTGAAACCCTGAGGTTTGGCTTTGGTTATGAAATGCTACTTAATGTATTTTTAATGCACCACTGAACTCTTTCTGATGCAGCAGCCTCCACCCTGCTGCAGCAGCGGGGGGGGGGGGGGGGGGGG
>NW_023269231.1:0-3119 GCF_013103735.1 Etheostoma cragini
GAGTGGAAATAGCCCTGCAACGGAGCAACAAATACACCAGTGATTACAGGCGTTGGGGGTTAGCGGGGTGATAATATGGAAACAGGGAGCCGACAGGGAGTGGACGCAGAGCGGATTCCTTTGTTGTGACTAATCTCCGGGTTATAGCACCGTGCCGTGCCGTGCTAACGGGCCCGAGGTTCCATTATCGGACACGTCTCCCCCCTAGCGTGCTGCTTTTTCCTCTCGCTTAACTCATCCGCCATGATGTCTAAGCCCACCTCACGTAGTCTCGTTGTGATTTTAGCTCAAATTAGATTTCCGATGCGTAAACTTTGTCATTACGGTAGCGTGCGAATTTGCAATCAACCCGACACCGGGGGAGAGCAACCTCACAAACCTCACATCATCGGTGTTTGCCCGGTTCTTGAGCCTTTCATTACAATGTAATGACACCGAGAGCACGTCCCCCTTTTAACACTGTGTTTCCCTTTGGTCGTTTTCATTTAAAACTGACATAAAAAGCACCTAAAACGCCCGTGTCCGACAATGGAAGTAGTAAACGGTGCCGTTAAGCTAGCAACGGGGAGCGGCACCGAGCAGACGGGCGCTGACACAATAACGACCAATATAACCGGGAAATAAATCAAATACGTTCCGGTAAAGTGTTTCATAAACACACCACTGATGTTAAGCCGAAGGGATGGAGTTGTTAACACACCATGGGGGGGGGGGGTAAAATGGTGCAATAGTGCCATCTCATCCAGGTTGACGTTATGCTTCCTGCTGCCAGGTGGGCCGCATTCCTCCAACCGGGGCTAGCCGGTTAGCTTAGCCACCGGGAATATGTCCAAAAACACCGACCATGGCTCCGTTTATCACCCGACATACACACACGACTGGGTAAAGGTGTGTTTTCCCACCATTTCATTCACAAAACAACCAAAGTGTCAAACAGACGGTTACGCTTTTAAAAAAAAAATAAAAAATAATAATCCGCTCTCACAGCGGTTACTTAGCAACGGGCTAACGGGCTAGCCGGCTAAGCTAACCGTCACGAAACGTTAAGAAATCTGGAAACGCGTTTAAAACGATTTAACGTTTTTTTTGATGAAAACAGTGAGTTAAACTAACGATTATTACCCTTCGTTACGCTTATTTATCCCCGTGTCTGCGTCAATAAGAGCGTACAATGCTAACCTCGGTGAAAAAAGGTGAAAAATCGCCCGTTAAAAACCGTTAAAACTACAAATCACAATAATCTGGGATTCGAGATGTTTTTTTTCTTTCTCCGTTTTAATTACAACAAAAACTCGCTCCTGTGTTAATAAATGGTGATTTTTTTTGTAGTTTAGACTCACAAGATGCCGGAGCCGGTGGTTCCTCTGTCACCGCAGGTCGCTCTGATGCCTCTGCGGGGGCTGGGGCTGTTTTCCGGGATTCGACCGCGGGGAGGGCGTCGCTCTCCGGGGCTACGGACCCTGGCTCACGGGCAGCGGCAGCCCGCGGCTCCGGGTCCGGGTCGATCTTCGTACTCTCGGGTTCCACTTTAGGGGCGACGGCTTGAGGCTTTTGGGGAATTAAAGCAGGGGTGTCCGGGACAAAAGCGAAGCTGGTCGAGTCCGGGATGGCAGTCTCTACCCCGGGCTCGGGTTCGGGGTCTTTCACCTCTGCCACCGACACCGGTCCCGGCTCCGTGACGTGGACTGGGTCCAGTACCGTTACCGGCTCCGGGGCGAACCCAGCTTCCGTGAACTCCGGGAACTGGTGTGGCGCACTAGCTTCAGCCAAGTGGCGGTCCAGGGCGTCCTGAGCCCCGCCGACCAGGTCCACGATATCCTCCACGCCGAAGAGGTCCTGCTTGGGCTTGCCCGGCCGCTCGTAGTCCGGGTCGGCCTGGTAGTGGTGCACCTCGTCGCCGAACAGAGGAGTGGTGGAGGAAACGTGCTCGCCGTCTGCCATTTTGCTTTTCTGTTCCCCAAACTTGTCTTCCGAGGTGGACAAAAAGTTTCAAATCCGGTTGCCTCGTGTTAGAAACTTCCACCGGTGGTGGGTGGGTGGAGGGGGGGTGAGTGAGGGGGGGAACTGTGAAACGGTACCGGTAACTCCCTCCGGTACCTCTGCTCTTGACACCGTGTAAAGTTGGACAAGTGCGCCACACGACAGCTGAGTTGCGTGAGTCGCACCCGAGTCCAGATGGACACCGAAGTTGAGAAGGAGAGGAGGGGAACGCCGCTGACCAATGACCTGCGGGTCAACCCCTGAGTGACGCAACCTGTGGCCAATCAGAGCGTGTCACCTACGCGGCTGACCCCGCCCCCCGGAAGAGAAGGTGTAATGGGACACCTCCACCGAATACACCCCAGTGGAGCAGAAGGTTCAGTGTGTCCTGTCTCCAGGTCCAGCAGGGACCTCATTACACAAGTTTTTTAGATTTTTTTTAACCCTCCTGCTACTGTACAACCTGCCCATGTCATACTGGGAGAAGGAGGTTACTTCAGCAGCACCATGATGTTAAAAATACTCCATTAAAAGTCATAATTCAAAAGTAATATCAAAACATGTATTTTAGGTATTAACATACTCAGAAAAAAATTTTGGGGTGTGAAAAGTGCAATAAGAAGGATATCTTGAAATACTCAAATAAAGTAGGCTATAAGTCCCTCAAGTAAGTACCATGAGTTCTCAAAATATTAAGTAAATGTGCTTTTATTTGCATTTAAAGCAGCATTTTAATGATGTTGTTACATAACGATGATGGGTATAATATAGTGTGTGGCGGATTAAACAATGCATCGTGATTTAACAGTCAATAATGTGTTTTGTTTTATTAAAATAAACACATTAAACACGTTCAACAAGTCTTTATTAGAGATTTAATAAAGAGTAAAGACAGGGAGTGGATTTAATGACTTTATATGCAAATTAATTATTAACTTAAAGCTTTTAAATGTAGTAGAAGTACAACATTTCCTCCTCAAATGTAGTAGAGCAGAAGTATAAAATAGCAAAACATGGAACTGCTGTGATACATTTTACATTTGAGGCTTACTCCTCGACCCTGTCCTCTAAAAAGGTTCCTATAAGTGAATGTTTTGCACTTTATTTTGAAATATCTTAAGTTCTCATTCTGCAAGTGA
>NW_023269232.1:0-255 GCF_013103735.1 Etheostoma cragini
TATTGTAGAACTGTAAGTAACATTTTAGGACCATAACTCTTAAAATTCAAAAACTACATCTTATTGTCCTAGAACTGCGACCTAACTTTCTAGAACTGCAGCTTACCATTCTAGAACTACAATGTAACCTTTCAGGACTATGAGCAACCTTTTGGGAGCGCAACTTAAAAACGTTCCAAAACCTCAACCTATTCTTCTTGAATTGCAACTCAAATTTCTAGAATGAAAGCTTAACTTTCTAGAACTGCATCTTTA
>NW_023269232.1:509-780 GCF_013103735.1 Etheostoma cragini
CCTTGAGTTCTGCACAGTATCAGGTGGCTGTATTGGGGTGGATCGGCTGTCAATCACAAGATTAGCAGTTCCACCCCATTGGAAAAATCCGTATAATTTACCAGACTAAAATGTGCCTCCATTCTACTATCATGGCCTGTGCTGACCTCCTGCTCCCCAGATAAAACTAAAGTCTGGTGACAATGCATGTTCAAATTCTAAAACCTCAACCTATTGTTCTAGAACTGCAGCTTAACATTCTAGAACTACAATGTAACATTTTAGAATTGCA
>NW_023269232.1:790-937 GCF_013103735.1 Etheostoma cragini
CTTAAAATTCTTCAAACTCTACCTATTGTTCCAGAACTGCAAGTTAACATTCCAGAACGGCAGGCTAGAATTCTTGAACTTCGACCTAACATTCTTGATTGACATTTTAACATTTTAGGACCATGACTCTTAAAATTCTAAAACTAC
>NW_023269232.1:961-1128 GCF_013103735.1 Etheostoma cragini
ACTGCAGCTTAACATTCTTGAACTTCAACCTAACATTGTAGAACTGAATATTAGCATTCTAGAGCTCAAACCTAACATTCTAGAACTAAAACATATTATTGTAGAACTGTAAGTAACATTTTAGGACCATAACTCTTAAAATTCAAAAACTACATCTTATTGTCCTA
>NW_023269232.1:1228-1416 GCF_013103735.1 Etheostoma cragini
TTAAAGCTAACATTGTAGAATGGCAGCTTAACATTCTTGAACTTCAACCTAACATTCTAGAACTGCCAAGTAACATTCGAGAACTGTAACATTTCAGAACCTTCAAGTGAAAAATGTTGCGACCGCAACTCAAAACTTGTGATGTGCCTGGCTAGCTCAGTCGGTAGAGCATGAGACTCTTAATCTCA
>NW_023269232.1:1426-1612 GCF_013103735.1 Etheostoma cragini
TTCGAGCCCCACGTTGGGTGGTGGTGTTTTAGAGAGTGGGAATCCTTGAGTTCTGCACAGTATCAGGTGACTGTATTGGGGTGGATCGGCTGTCAATCAAAAGATTAGCAGTTCCACCGCAGTGGAAAAATCTGTATAATTTACCAGACTAAAATGTGCCTCCATTCTACTATCATGGCCTGTGCT
>NW_023269232.1:1664-1916 GCF_013103735.1 Etheostoma cragini
ACAATGCATGTTCAAATTCTAAAACTTCAACCTATTGTTCTAGAACTGCAGCTTAACATTCTAGAACTACAATGTAACGTTTTAGAATTGGAATTAACATTTTAGGACCGGAACTCTTAAAATTCTTCGAACTCTACCTATTGTTCCATAACTGCAAGTTAAAATTCCAGGACAGCAGGCTAACATTCTTGAACTTCGACCTAACATTCTAGATTGACAGTTTAACATTTTAGGACCATGACTCTTAAAATT
>NW_023269232.1:2051-2250 GCF_013103735.1 Etheostoma cragini
CATTGTAGAACTGTAAGTAACATTTTAGGACCATAACTCTTAAAATTCAAAAACTACATCTTATTGTCCTAGAACTGCCACTTAACATTCCAGAACTGCAGTTAAACATTCTAGAACTTATACCTAACTTTCTAGAACTGCAGCTTACCATTCTAGAACTACAATGTAACCTTTTAGGACTATGAGCAACCTTTTGGGA
>NW_023269232.1:2525-2690 GCF_013103735.1 Etheostoma cragini
ACCTTCAAGTGAAAAATTTTGGGACCGCAACTCAAAACTTGTGATGTGCCTGGCTAGCTCAGTTGGTAGAGCATGAGACTCTTAATTTCAGGGTTGCGGGTTTGAGCCCCACTTTGGGTGGTTGTGTTTTAGAGAGTGGTAATCCCTGAGTTCTGCACAGTATCA
>NW_023269233.1:0-698 GCF_013103735.1 Etheostoma cragini
TTTATCTGTTGTACATAACAACCCGGATGCAACAAAGAAACCCTTTTCTCCTGTTTTGTACACAACCCATAGTTTTACAAAACAAAAGATAACTTTCACCGAATCCCTTGGTTAAATAACAGTCAGTAACTTTACATCTGTTGACAATAAAGATGCTCCCAAAACACTGCACTTGCAATTGCGTTTCTCATGCACTTTAATGTTCTCTTATATCCAACATCATGTCTCAGACATTAGTTTGAGATGAAAACAGAAGTTGTCAGAAGTGGGACTCGAACCCGCGCCTCCAGTGGAGACTGCGACCTGGACCGCTCGGCCATCCTGACTGATCCAACAGAATGTTTAGTATGACCTGTTAAAAAACTTATAATATAGTGAATTAAACATGTCATGCTGTAGTAGGTTCTCACTCATCCATGTCATAGTTAACAAGTGAAGGTTTACAGAGTAAAGGATCAAGGACATTAAACCTGTAAGCTTACTTTAAACTAGATGTGGAAAGTTGAAAGGTTTATCTTTTTCACCTGTGCTGTGGCTTAAAAAGAGGTTCCAGCAAGACTTGAACTCAGATCGCTGGATTCAGAGTCCCAAGTGCAAACCATTACACCACAGAACCGTCGAAAGTCTTGCACAGGTTTGCTAGACAGTTTCTATCATAATAGCTACATGTGTGCTATTGAAGGCACACAACAATCACA
>NW_023269233.1:708-1070 GCF_013103735.1 Etheostoma cragini
AAAAGCAACAATTATTGGCTAACTTAAGTCCTTTAGTTAGCTAAGCGTTCAGAGGATGTGGAAAAAGCAAGTCAAGAACAGGTTTTAAAGGACTTGCCACAGACAGTGAATACAGCAGTAGATATCTCTACTGTGTACAAACACATGGTAACTTTACATGTCTTGACAATAAAGATGCTCACAAAACTCTTTACTTGCAATTGTGTTTCTTGCGGTAATTCATGTTGTCTTGAATACAAAGAACTGCTAAGTTCTTCTTTCCTAATATCATGTCTCAGACATTAGTTCTAGATAAGAAAGCAAGATGTCAGAAGTGAGATTTGAACCCACGCCTCCAGTGGAGACTGCAACCTGAACGCAGC
>NW_023269233.1:1080-1224 GCF_013103735.1 Etheostoma cragini
GCTCGGCCATCCTGACTGCTCCAACAGAGGTCCAGTAGGACCTTTCTCAAAAATGATAATATAGTAAATTAAACATGTCATGATATAGTAGGTTCTCATTCATCCATGTCATAGTTAACAAGGGAAGGTTTCTCAACTGTCAGC
>NW_023269233.1:1234-1339 GCF_013103735.1 Etheostoma cragini
GGGCGTTCATGGAGACATGGAAGAAAGTCACCAGGGTGGCAATGTACTTGACAATGGCAATACATTGCGCGGGATGTGAAGGCAATGTGCAATACAGGCCAAATC
>NW_023269233.1:1349-2469 GCF_013103735.1 Etheostoma cragini
AATCAAGATCCACCAATGTTTCTGTCCACAATGTCCACCTGAATCCAGAACTGTCCCTGCCAGATGGGAAATAGACTGACAATTGGGTCAACATTGTGCAATTATCTTCAAAATGTCCAACTGAGTCCACATATATTCCTACCAGATGGGAAATAAACTGCTAACTGTCTTCATGCTCTAAACGTGTCAAATTTTGCCATACAATGCCCACATTGAGTTCAGATGTGTCGTTTTGGTTCCCGATCCATGCTTTTACCCCAAAAGTTCACAACTAGGCCGAGGGCAACTGGATTTGGTAAAAGGTCCGCCGCAGAAGTTTTGTCTCCCATCCAAAAGACTTCTTTAGTGTTTTCTTTACACAGAAAGAGTTGGACTCAGTGCCCACTTTCCCACGAATATCTGATAATTGAAAGCTGTGGGGAAAGGGGGGTTCCAAAGCTAACAGACCATTCAACAAGCTTTTCTGATGCACTATACTGGCCCATTCAGGATGAGCACTGTGTACTCTGACTGCAGCAACACAAGTTCAAATTTGACTGATCCCTAATTGTTATGGTGATTATGAGACTGAATCTGAAGTGTGTATCCCCCATGTAACTCAAAGCCTATCACTTTCAGTCAATACTGTCAAATTTGGAGCTCCTTCAAGTAACATTAACAACCAGGTGACTCCTAAACATGCCCCCAACAACATTTTTACATTTCAGTGACCCCTAATTTTTATGGTGATTCATAGACTCGTGATTACGAGTCTAAATGGCCAAGGACATTTAACCTGTAAGCTTACTTTAAACTAGATGTGGAAAGTTGAAAGGTTGATCCTTTTCACCTGTGCTGTGGCTTAAAAACAGGTTCCACTGAGACTTGAACTCAGATCGCTGGATTCAGAGCTCAGAGTGCTAACCATTACACCATGGCACCTTTAAATGTGTTGCAAGGGTTTGCTAAGCAGTTTCTTTCACAATATCCACATGTGTGATATTGAAGGCACACAACAATCACAACAAAGATAAAAAAGCAACAATTACTGGCCATCTTAAGCCTTGTATTGTCCTTTGTGTCACAGGGACATGTTTAGTTTATGTTACCTTTTGTACTAGCCTACCGCTTTCATTTCATG
>NW_023269233.1:2479-2719 GCF_013103735.1 Etheostoma cragini
TCGTGACCTCATTCTTCGGGTCTTCATTTATTATGGAATCCTTGTTCGATGTCATCTTTTTACTACCCTTGAGACTGCACAGCCAATGTGATGTAACTAGAATCATCACCTTGCTGAGAGGGAGCCTTGGCAAATTACCCCTAACCCCTGTACTGGGCACAGACCCTCTGGTCCCCCTTTTCAAAGAGGGGAACCACCACCCCGGTCTTCCACTCCTTAGGCACTGCGACAGACCTGTTG
>NW_023269233.1:2828-2979 GCF_013103735.1 Etheostoma cragini
TAGATCTACTACAATGAAAACTGTACAATATGTACAAAGTGCTTGTTTGTGTCACAGGAGGTCTATCACTACATCCCATAACCCTACAAGTCAGATTACCACAGGAGCAAATATCTCATGTAGCTCTTTTAAAGACTCTACCATAATACCT
>NW_023269233.1:2989-3236 GCF_013103735.1 Etheostoma cragini
CCAGGTCCTCATACATGTAAAGCATGCGCTCTACCACTGAGCTGCATCCCCTGAAGACTTTTTAAAATTGTTCTCTGAGATATCTTTATTAATCCTTTTGGGATAACTCCCACAAGGATATTGAAATATAGCTGAATAAAAGAAGAAATCTGGGTAAAACATGTAATATTAATGTTGTATATGGCTTCATACCTGTAAATACAACTGTTGCACAATACAACGTTCACTGCAAATCTTGTAACACAGA
>NW_023269233.1:3246-3895 GCF_013103735.1 Etheostoma cragini
ATACTAAGAGATACATTGGTGGAGACTGGTGGCTTCGAGTACCTATGAGATAATACAAAAAGCAGTGCTATACCTGTTTGGACAAATGTTCATTAACATTTCATTTGGTTAGTAGTTTACCCAGATACGGGCAAAGTGCAAATCGTAGTGCGCTGCCTGTGTCTGTGGATCCTCGTGGAGGCAGCTTGATTGATTGATATGCTCCCTTATTTGTACATTGATTGGAAATTGAAATCGGACAAGTAACCTTTCTGGTTACCTCTTGACAAATAAAGCAAGTAACCACACAATGAAAATTGCTGCAATGGCTGGGAATCGAACCCAGGTCAACTGCTTGGAAGACCGCTACGCTCACCACTATACCACCATCGCTGTCGCAGAGCAGACCTACAATGAAATTGTAATTGGGTCAACATTGTGGACATATTGTCCATATATTTAACTAAGTCTAAATTTGGAGCTCCTTCAAGTTAACATGAAGTACAAAGTGTAGAGGTTGATTTTTTTTAATTTCACCAGTACTCTGGCTTAAAACCAGCTTCCACTGAGACCTGAACTCGGATCACTGGATTCAAAGTCCAGAGTGCTTACCACCATGGAACCACTGCTCTGAAAGGCAACATTGGTTTGCCAGGCAGCTTCTTCCATA
>NW_023269233.1:3905-4347 GCF_013103735.1 Etheostoma cragini
TTATGCTATTGAAGGCACACAACAATTACTGGCTAACTAAAGTCATTTAGTAAGCTAAGTATAAGCAATTCAGTATCTTTGCGCAAATTAATGTCCACTTTAATGTAGAGAATAGCTAAGTTCAAGCTTCCCAATACCATGTCTCTGAAATTAGTTCTAGAGGGAAACAATTCCTGTAAGAAGTGGGATTTGAACAATAAAAAAATAATACACAATAAAAAAATCAACCTCTACACTGTCCACATCCAGGCTAACAGGTAAAAGGGTTTCTTGGCTGTATGACTGAAAACAGTATGTTGGTAGTGGCACGTTTAGCTGTGACCTGTACTTTATGTTAACTGAAAGGAGCTCAAAATGTAGACTTAGTTGAACATATTGAAAATATTTCCACACTGTTGACCCAAAGGTCAGTCTATTTCCCATCTAGTAGGCACATGTCTGG
>NW_023269233.1:4357-4560 GCF_013103735.1 Etheostoma cragini
ACATTTTGGACAGAAACAATGGTGGATCTTGATTCCCGCCACAGGATTTAGCCTGCATTGCACATTGGGGTACAGACTCGGTAAGATGCCTTCACATCCCGCGCAATATATTGCCATTGTCAAGGACATTTCCACACTGGTGACTTTCTTCCGTGTCCCCATAAACCCATATATTTGGGCTGACAATAGGGAAACCTTCCTTT
>NW_023269233.1:4754-5294 GCF_013103735.1 Etheostoma cragini
GGGCGTGATAAGATAATTGACACAATCATCAGGGTGACACAATCATCAGCACACATTTGCCCACTGACTTTCAACCGTACATTCCCTTACCTACCTCACATACGCTCCTTTGGTTGCTTGGCCATTATTATCAAATATGGCTGCCAGAAATGAGGCAATGAGAAGGAGTGGGCTGGCGTTGTCAAACTGCTGAAGGGAGAGGCCTGCCAGGTACTTATACATCTTCTGCAGACTGACTGGAAAGGATTGATCCGCAAAGCCTAGGCGAGCTAACCCGTTACTCCCAATACTGCCAGTCAGTAAACTGTATGTTTAGCTTATACGAGGTTAAAATACAAATTAAGACTTAACAGGATTGCTACTCGTGGAGGTGCTGTGGCTTAGTTGATCCTGGTGTACACCTGGGCCACAATCAGCCCCAACAAAACAAGGTTTAAAAGCATAAAAAAATGGGTTCAATCAATTTCCCTTTTGATATTTATTGTCCCTCAACAGGCCACAACTGGGCAAAATTAAATAATGCTTGTTAATCACTATAGC
>NW_023269234.1:0-1116 GCF_013103735.1 Etheostoma cragini
CCGTGAGGCTGAAGGTGGAGGGGATCTTGGGCTTGATGTTGGTGGCCTCTCTATATAATATACAGTATGGGGGGGTTGGGGGGTACCTGCTCCCGGGTCTCCCCCGTGAGGCTGAAGGTGGAGGGGATCTTGGGCTTGATGTTGGTGGCCCTCCTCTTCTCCGTCACGATGTCCGTGAGCAGGTTGATGAGCACCTGGTCGTGGAGCAGCAGCGTCACCGTGCTGTCCTTCCTGTCGAAGGTCAGGTTGGTCCTCAGGGGCCCGATGTCCACGTGGACCTGGCCCGGGTACTGGCGCTCGCCGGGCTGCCGCCGCAAGCAGGACCGCAACGCAGGGGGGACGGAAACAGGAAACGCATCAGAGACAGGAACCACGCAACGCAGGAGAGACAGGAAACAGGAAACAGGCCACGCGGGAGAGACAGGAAACGCATCAGAGACAGGAAGCAGGAAACAGGAAACGCAGGAGAGACAGGAAACGTATCAGAGACAGAAAACAGGAAGCAGGAAACGCGGGAGGGACAGGAAACGGGAAGAAGGCAACGCAGGAGAGACAGGAAACAGGAAGCAGGCAACGCAGGAGAGACAGGAAACTTATCAGAGACAGGAAACGGGAAGAAGGCAACGCAGGAGAGACAGGAAACAGGAAGCAGGCGATGCAGGAGAGACAGGAAACAGAAAGCAGGAAACGCGGGAGGGACAGGAAACAGGAAGAAGGCAACGCAGGAGAGACAGGAAAGAGGAAGCAGGCAACGCAGGAGAGACAGGAAACAGAAAGCAGGAAACGCGGGAGGGACAGGAAACAGGAAGAAGGCAACGCAGGAGAGATAGGAAACAGGAAGCAGAGCATGCAGGAGAGACAGGAAACAGGAAGCAGAGCATGCAGGAAAGACAGGAAACAGGAAACGCAGGAGAGACATCTACCCTGTGTGAACTGACCTGGGGCTCTGTGATTGGCTGGCTGACCACCGCCTCGTAGATCTCCGTGTCCACGTTCTCCGTTCCACCCGGAGCAACTTTCACATCCGTGGCGATCAGCGCCTTCTACACCCAAAAACCACAGACACATTATCAGGTGTCAGTGCCTTCTACACCCAAAAACCACAGACACATTATC
>NW_023269235.1:0-4637 GCF_013103735.1 Etheostoma cragini
ATTCAGTATCTTTGCGCAAATTAATGTCCACTTTAATTTAGAGAATTGCTGAGTTCAAGCTTCCCAATACCATGTCTCTGAAATTAGTTCTAGAGGGAAACAATTTATGTAAGAAGTGGGATTTGAAAAACAAAAAAATAATACACAATGAAAAAATCAACCTCTACACTGTCCACATCTAGGCTAACAGGTAAAACGGGTTCTTGGATGTTTGACTGAAAACAGTATGTTGGTAGTGGCATGTTGAGCTGTGACCTGTACTTCATGTTAACTGAAAGGAGCTCCAAATTTAGACTTAGTTGAACATATTGAAAATATTTCCACACTGTTGACCCAAATGACATGAATGATGTCTATTTTCCATCTAGTAGGCACATGTCTGGACACAGGTGGACATTTTGGACAGAAACAATGGTGGATCTTGATTCCCACCACAGGATTTAGCCTGCGTTGCACATTGGGGTACAGACTCTGTAAGATGCCTTCACATCCCGCGCAATGTATTGCCATTGTCAAGCACATTTCCACACTGGTGACTTTCTTCCTTGTCCCCATAAACCCATATATTTGGGCTGACAATAGGGAAACCTTCTTTTGATAACTATGACCTGGATGACTGAGAATGACTATATCTAACAACTATATCATGACATAGTTGACTTATCATACCATATTATTATTTCCGTGAGAGATCATACTGCACTTTGGAATATTCAGTCAGGATGGCTGAGCGGTCCGAGTTGCTGCGTTCAGGTTGCAGTTTCCACTGGAGGTGTAGGTTCGATATTGGGGATATTGCTTTTGTTTTGCTGTTTGCTGTGGTGGTGTACCTTGGGGGGGAGTGATAAGATAATCTTTAGCAAACATTTGCACACCAACTTTCAACAATACATTCCCTTACCTACTTCACATGCGCTCCTTTGGGTGCTTGGCCATTTTTATCAAATATAGCTGCCAGAAAGGGATGGGGACAAAGATGGTGCATCCTGTTTAATTAGGTACACAGTTAAGCAGTTACACTTGTATTCCATGGTCTTCTTTTTATTTTAATAGCATGTTTATTGAGCTAAATTAGAGGCAATTAGGGTGTTTGTGGGGTTGAGGGTATTCTGGGGTTGTGTATATAAAGTAGTAGTAGATAGATATCAGAGATCCACCCATTACCTTAATTTTTATGCGTTGTACTTTTCCCTTGCCGGGTGAGTTAGCGAAACTGTTACAGCATAGCGGAGTATTCTGTTTACCTCCACACGCGTAGTATTCTCTTCAAGCAGACTTACTGCCTCCTAGTCTTGTATTGACCTGGTTACCATTTTCTCATTTTTGTATGGCAGCACATCCAGCTGCTAGAGATTCTCAACAATCTGGAAGAGCTTCATGTTGGAAGGAACAGTGGACTTAAGAAGGCACTGTTGCGGCCGTAGGTGTTTCTCCACGATCCGTGCTGGGCCCTGAAACGTCCCCCCCCAGGTCTGGTTCGAATGGTGAGTGGTCCATCTGGTTGACCGAGCTTCACTGGCTCTATGGGGGTAAGATGTGGATGATCGACTCCGATGAGAAGGAGTGGGTTGGCGTTCTCAAACTGTTGAAGGGAGAGACCTGCCAGGTACTTACACCTCTTCTGTAGACTGGCTACTGGATAGGATTGATCCGCCAAGCCTAGGCGAGCTAAGCCGTTACTCCCAATACTGCCAGTCAGTATACTGGATGTTTAGCTTATACAAGGTAAAAGACAAATTAAGACTTAACAAGATTGCTACTCGTGTAGTAGCTGTGGCTTAGTTGGTTAAAGTGCCTGTCTAGTAAACAGGAGATCCTGGGTTCAAATCCTGGCAGCACCTTGTTGTTGGAGAGATTAACTCTGTTGGCGTGTCATCATCACCTCAGAGGTTGAGTGCGGGAGAGTGGCCATGAGGAACTTGGTGTACAGTGCATTATTGTGGTCTTTGGATACTTTTTGTGAATGTAGCCATATCTAAACAACAGAAAAGCATCCAAAATGCAAAGACATATAGATGCTTCCTTCAGTTGCATATCCCAATATAGTCAACTAATATAAAATAATAAATGTATTAATTTTTATTACAGCAGCATCGAAGATGTTAAAATTAGGCAGTGAGCGCCCGAAGTGCCTTGGCTGGTAAAGTTTATGTTTATGATATCTCTGACCTCAGTCAACATCACATGCACCTGAAACCCCACCCAACAGTGATGTCACAGGGTACTGGTGTACACCTGGGCCACAATCAGCCCCAACAAAACAAGGTTGAAAAGCATTAAAAAATGGGTTCAATCCATTTCCCTTTCGATATATATTGTCCCTCAACAGGCCACAACTGGGCAAAATTAAATATTGTTTGTTAATCACTATAGCAAAAACAACTAAATAAAGTCTTCGTAGTGCAGATAACGTAAGTGTTGAGTGATAATTAGGCACTGCTGGGATTTGGACCCAGGATCTCCTGTTTACAAGACAGGCGCTTTAACCACTAAGCTACAGCGCCTCTTACAGGTACAGCTTTCATGCAAGAATATATTGAGCTAATGACCAGGGTTCCCACCATCCATCTATCTTTGTTGAGCAGCTCCAGCACGGGACCCCAAACTTCCCTTTTCCGAGCGAATTAGAATCAGCAGTGCTAGATAAACCATCCATGAAATTTTCATTTGTTAGTCAACAATCAGGGAAAGCGGGAAATATCAGTATAGTTGATAATTAGAGTTCCCACTATGCTTTCACAACAACAAGGCCCTAATGTTAACAAGGGGATGTCATCATATTGTGGTTAGTACTCTGCGTAGTGGCCGCAGCAACCCCGGTTCGAATCCGGGTCACGGCAGCTTTGAGGTTTTGAGTTGCGATCCAAACATTTTACTTAAAACTTCTGAAATGTTACAGTTCTAGAATGTTATTTGGCAGTTCTAGAATGTTAGGTTGAAGTTCAAGAATGTTAAGCTGCCATTCTAAAATGTTAGCTTTAAATTCTAGAATGTTAAGCTGCAGTTCTAGAATGTTATGTGTAAGTTCTAGAATGTAAAGATGCAGTTCTGGAAAGTAAAGCTTTCTTTCTAGAAATTTGAGTTGCAATTTAAGAACAAAAGTTTGTGTACCGGTCCCGCAACGAGGCCTTGGAGAGCCTGTGGCACGAGGAGAGCGGCAGGGCCATTTTCCGCGCCACGATGCCAATCAAGCAGTTCTACGCGAACTCTAGACTGCTCCGATTCGATGACCGCGAGTCAAGAGCTGCCCCCCGAGCCTTGGACAAACTGGCGGCCATACGAGAGGTGTGGGACAAGTGGACGCGGCAGCTGCCTCGCCTCTAGGGATGAGCCGAATACTCGGCTGAAACGAGTATCCGGTACGGATAAAGCACTTTTGCCGAGTACAAGTATAATACGAGTAATGCGAGTCAATATCTGTACTCGGATTGAAGGAGTCTCCACTGACTGTGTCTCCGTTCTGTGATAGGCTAGTCCCAGTGTTAGTCACAGCGCCTCTCCAATACACTATTCTGTGATAGGCTAGTCCCAGCGTCCCTCCCCTACACTATTCTGTGGTAGGCTAGTCCCAGCGCCCCTCCCTACACACACGGATTCCTCCTGTTGTTGTGTCCTCTTCTCAAGTCCGCGGGGCTTTTCTGTTAACATTTAGGGTTTCTTCAGCTTCAGGTTTGTTTTATACTTCGGTTCAAACTAGTACTTAGTAACCAGGAGACTTCTGGTAACCGTGGGGATTGTTCAAACATAGTGCTTGGTAGAATGCGACTCGCGTTGCATCTCTGCCGTCAAGTTTTTTTTTGTTTTGTTTTGAATCTGCCTGCTGGCTCTAACCAGTTTTTTTGAGTGTCTGAAACTTTCTTTCTGGGTTTTATAAATAAAAAGAAAAGGCAGTTGCGGGATAAATAAATAGGGGTGATCCGAGTATCTGGCTAAAACGAGTATCCGGTACGGATAAAGCACTTTTGCCGAGTACAAGTGTTTTACCACTGGCAATGGCGTGTGTAACAAGTGTAGTTTATTTTTGGACATGGAGGCGAGACTTAGTGAGTTAGAAGTCCGTTTCCGCACCATGACAGATCAGTCGTTAGTTACTGTAGCTAACCCCCCCTCGGTAGTCGGCGCGGGCTGGCCTGAGTTAGCCTCTGGTAGCCGTCCCCCGGCATCTCCTGGGCAGCCAGGTCATAGTGCCTGGGTGACTGTGCGAGGACGAGGAAGAGACAGTCGTAAGCTTTCCAAGGCCACGGACCGCCACCAGCCTGTTAGCGTTTCTAACAGATTTTCCCCACTCAGCAACACACCCGCTGAGAAACCAACTCTGATTATCGGTAGCTCTATTTTGAGAAACGTGAAGTTAGCGAAGCCAGCAGCCATAGTTAAGTGCATCCCTGGGCTAGAGCGGGCGACGTTGAGTCTTATCTGAAACTGTTGGCTAAGGATAAACGTAAATACACCAAGATTGTTATCCACGTTGGCGTTAATGACTCCCGGTTACGGCAATCGGAGGTTACGAAGATTAATGTTGAATCGGTGTGTACATACCCGAAATCAATGTCGGACAGCGTAGTTTTCTCTGGACCACTGCCAAATCTCACCAGCGATGACATGTATAGCCGCATGTTGTCATTTCGCCGCTGGCT